>NC_079365.1:27085000-27255000 GCF_021018895.1 Seriola aureovittata | reverse complement strand
TTCTTCCAAAAAACAGACTGCGATATTTTCTTTTAACCTGAACCCACCATCTTACAAAACCTCTGACAAACCTTTACCACAGAGCTGGAGACCAGGAAACATGACTGAAAGACAAACATATCTGATCCTTCAGTGGGTAGAACTTGTGTGTTGTGTTTGAACTAATGAGACCTGATAACAACACCGATGGGATGTGTGTATGTACGTCTGTGCACGGTGTATATTCAGGCTTCCTGTTTGTGTTAAACCATGTTTCTGTTTGTGTGTTAACGGGAAACTGTGTAGGTTTAGAGCTGAGGCATGTTCATCATAACTGATGTTCGCCCCCTCGAACGAACTCCACATCCACAGGGAGACTGTGATTGGTCAGTTTGGCGGTGACGAACCTACAGAGGATCTACAGCTGAATCTGCAGCTCCACTCGACTTTACAGAGCTTTATAAAGAGTTTCAGCTCATTGTTTATCCGTCCGAACAACAACTTTACTGTTCTGGTCAGCAGATGTTTTCAGAGAAGCAGCTGTAAAAAGCCACTGTCCACTACCTGCTCAGCAGCAAACAGCAGACACATGCGGTTAGAGAGCAGCTGGTGAACATAGTGGAGCATTTAGCAGAGCCAGATATTTCCCTCAGGAGCTGATGGAGACCAAAAACAGAGCTAAAAGGGAATAAAGGGAATGTGGACACAAACACCACTCCACATGAATCATTGCGCTGCTCTGTAACTACCGAGTATGGAAATAAGAAACTGTTTGACAACAAGTTCAACGTATCACCTTAAAAGTGCAGCGTTCACTACTTGTCTCAGCTGAAAACAAAAACATCAGCTGTAGATTTACTGTATTATTGTTGAATTGTGCACATCCTCGGACTGTGCGCAATTCAACAATAATACACTAAATCTAGGATGCTAAGGTGTGTGTGTGTGTGTGTGTGTGTGTGTGTGTGTGTGTGTGTGTGTGTGTGTGTGTGTGTGTGTGTGTGCAGACCGTGCGGGACAGCTCTGTTTTGATGTCTGATCTCTTGGTGAGAAAAAGTCGGACGTCCCAGTCGAACTTCAGACACTGCTGAACAAACTCCAAACCGGCCAGAGTCTGAGAGCTGAGAGAGACAGAGACAGAGACAGAGACAGAGAAAGAGACAGAAACAGAGACAGAGACAGAAAAACAGAGACAGAGACAGAGACAGAGAAAGAGACAGAAACAGAGACAGAGACAGAAAAACAGAGACAGAAACAGAGAAAGAGAAAGAGACAGAGACAGAAAAACAGAGACAGAGAAAGAGACAGAGAAAGAGAAAGAGACAGAAAAACAGAGACAGAGACAGAGACAGAGAAAGAGAAAGAGACAGAGACAGAAAAACAGAGACAGAGAAAGAGACAGAGACAGAGACAGAGACAGAGACAGAGAAAGATACAGAGACAGAGACAGAGAGATTTGGAGTCAATATTGTGATTATTGTATACAACAAGCAACACACATGTCTTCTGCTCTGCAGATTCACAGCTCTGTGGTGTGTGAAAACACCTTCAGTAAAAGTTTCAAACAATCCCTGAAGCTCCTTCTGAAAAAAGCAGAACTGAACAACTGATAGAAGTTACAAGTCAGTAAACAAGGAGGTCTCATAAACACGTGTTTATTAGCACGTCTCAACAAGTCTTTTCTCTGGTTTCTAAGGGGAGGTTTATTCTGGATGGACATCACAGACGATGACATCCTGGTGGAAGTCACACTGAATCATATCAAAATGCGTTTCATGCCTGTGTGTTCACATCTGATTCAGTTAGGACTATGAGGAGGAGGATTTTAGTTTTTGTCCTTCGGGGGCCGCCGTAGTTGACAGACAAAGACAGTGTTGGACAAGTGTTGGACAGACAGACATCAGCAGCGCAAACAGAGCAACTCGCTGCTGTAGGAATCAGATAATAAACAGTTTTCACAGGTATTGTTTCAGTGCAGGAAGTTCAGTCGTCCTCTCACAGCTACAGGTTATCAGACTGAAACACACTTCCACAGGACACACACACACACACACACACACACACACACACACACACGCACACACACGCACACACACACACACGCACACACACAATCTACAGTACAGCAGCTCTTCTCTGGGGATTCATTTATTAATATCAGACGTGGGTAGAGCTGCAGCTGGTGTGTGTAGATCTGTGCTCGTCTTAAATCTTTGTGAGGACGTGCTGTCTGGTGCTCTCACCTTCACATGACTGCTTCACGGTTCGGACTCGGTTTTAAGTTTCGCATTAGAATCAGGTTTAGGTTTTGGCGTTAGAGGTTCGGGAATCCATCATGTCACTGAGGGTCCTCACAAGTGGAGAAAGACAAATATGTGTGTGGGTGTTGTATGAGCCGTAGTGTTGCTGGTTTAGCAGCAGCCACAGCTCAGCTGCACTCTGTTATTATGAGCCTGCACCACAGACCACAGATCAGTGTTACTGTTGTTTTACTACTCTGGTGTTTTCCGCCTTGACCAGCTGATGGGTGGGACACGTCCTCCTCACTTCTACAGTTTCCCTCCGATCTACTCACTGAAATGTCTCTAAATACAATCTCCTGACTGTCAGGTAATACAAATTATAATGAGCATCTGAGTCTCCACTCAACTCTCTGACAGGCAGAAGAACCTGCAGCCTGCAGGCAAGAATCAGGGCTGAGAAAATTACTGCAAACTCATCGGTAGAAAAAAAACACATTTAATCTATATTTTCAGTCTCCTAAAAAGATTATTCATTTTAAAAATCAATCAAATAAATATTAGATGACACTGTACAGTGTTGTTTTTAAGAGAAGAAACACAACAATATTATATTATGTACAAAATCTATTTGTATGCAATATTTATCAAACATGCAAGATGAAGTCTCCATCATAAACAACTAAAAGTGATTTTAAACCAGGTTATTAATCTAATCTAAAATAAAATAAAATAAAATAAAATAATATAACATAATTTACATTTTCTTTCTGACTTTTGTGCAGATTGTCCAAAATATAAAAGTTTGTTTCTGTTTTTTGTTTTTGTTTTTTTGCATTTGACATTAAAGGAAACTGCCCCAAAATGTTAAAAGGTTGATCTGATCTGATTCCTGTTGCATTCTTAGATGGTTTTTTGTCTGTACAGGCGTCGCCACGTGGACAGAGGGGAGTGTCGGCGGTGAAAGAATATAAGAGCTATGTTGATGAGACGTTGAAAGTCCGATGTGATAAAAGTTTATATTAATGAATTTTGTCACTGTTGTTATTATTATTATTGTTGTCTTACTTTTATTTAGCCAACGATCATGCAGTTTTTGAACTGCAGCGCCCATAATGCTTTGGAGGAAGTTCACCACTCTTTAGACATTTAGTTCAGTTTTACTCGACTTTTATTGGATAAAAAAATGCAAATTTTAGGCAAACAACTCAAAAAACGTCATTAATTTTTTAATTTTAAAAGTTTACCACGTTGTAAGTGTCTATAGTGTCGTGACGAGTGTCCAGCAGCAGCTCCACAGGAACAACTGACAGTGCAGTTTGGTTATTAAACTAATAGGTTGTGAAACTGGCTTCTTGAAATGAAGAAAATGTGCCATTCAAGCAAGAAAAATAAAAAGAGACAACCCACAGATACAGATGGGGGGGTTTCCATCTGAGCCGCAGACAGAGCTGAGTTTTACTCTGAGTCACAGACATGATGAGAGGCGACAACAACAACTGACTGACAAAACATGTCATCCATACCTATCAATCAAGTGATGAAGGCTCCGTTATATATTTAAATATTTTATCTAACAGTAGGAAGACTAGAAATGAAAACAAAGGAGGAGGAATTGCTAAAAAAAAATAAAAATCTTTGAAGCATTGGACTGAAACACCATATGTTTATGTCTTTGTGTGCAAAACAGCTGCATGAAAATAATAAAATATCTGCACCATCTGCAAGGCTGTCAGCATTATGGACATTGACTCATACAGATGTGGACTGTGAGAAGCAGATGATTCAAACTAAGTGAAGTAGAGAAATCCAGAAATCCAGTTTCATAACTGGTTTCAGCACAGACAGAAGAATCTGATTAAAACTAAATAACGTCCTCTGTTTGTGTTTTCGGGCCCAGAAATCTACAAACAGCTGCTATCAGCTCTTTTTTTGTTTGTTTAGCTCAGTGATGTGATCGATCGGTTCAGATAATCAGAGTAGATGCCACCTGGAGGTTTGTACGTCCCAGTTTAACACAACTACTGCAGCTGCGATCTCCTACATTACTGTCTGACTGAAAGTAACCTTCATCTGCATGTTATAAGAGTTGATCTTCTGAAGCTGCGGGAACGACGACGCTGCTCTGTTCAGACCTGGCTCAGGGACTCTGAAGGTTTGAGGTTTAAAGGGTCTTACTTGTTGAAGAACTCGTCGTGTCCGCAGACCTTCAGCAGGTAATCGTCCACGTTCAGGTGATCCAGATCGTCCTGAGCGTAACACAGAGTCTGATAGATCAGCAGATCCACCGTGGACGAGCCTGAAAGAAACAGACAGAGAGAGTTTATTATCACAGATCGGATGTTGCATTATGACTCTGTTCTTCTAAAATTATGATTTTTTTTCCAAAATGTAAAATTTTATTCAAGAAATACTGACAATGTTCTTGCAAATTCATGATTCTATTCTTATAATAGTTTTATTTTCTCAACATATTTTGACTTTCTGCCCCGTCATTGCTCCAAGCACATACACTACCACTTATTTAGACTCTTATTTTGACAGTGAGCAGCAGCACTGTGGTGAGTAACTGGAAGTGTAAGTTCAGTTTTGTCTTCAGTCCAATAAAGAACTTTAATATCAGTGAAAACGTCGGACTGTGACACGCCCCACAGTCCGATCCTCCCAGTGTCTTACCATCACAGGTAAAGGTGAGTGGTTCTCTGAAGTGTTCACTGATGACGGTGACCTTTACGCTGACCCCCAGACCCTGATGAAGCTCCTCATGACCGACTGAAGGCGACCAAACGAAGCCGGCGTTCTTCGACTGGTCGCTGGACGGGTACGCCGAACGTAAACTGAGAACAAAGAGAGAGAGAGAGAGAGAGAGAGATTTACTGAGACCAATGCAGAGTTACTGTCAGGAGATGTGTGTGTGTGTGTGTGTGTGTGTATGTGTGTATGCGTGTGTATGCGTGTGTGTGTGTGTGTGTGTGTGTGTGTGTGTGTTACTCACACGTCCAGCATGTGACAGAAAGCTGCCACCTCCTCGTCTCTCTCCTCCGACACCTGGAACAGTTCATATCCAAATCCATTCATCCTGGAGCGCAGAGACACCTGTCAATCACACACACAGAGCCGACCAATCAGAGGACAGTGACAGTTGCTTTCAGCAGATCCAGTATAAGTACAGAATGCAGGTTTTTGCTGAAGTGCTGATGTTTGCTTATTTTAAAATGAAATAGAGACAAAAAAAAGCTGCACATCCTTATTATTATTTGGACAGCACAAGTGTGTGTTGGCGACAAAGATCTGTGAAACCGTCGCCATGGTTACACATGTGTGAGTTTTTTCCGCAGGTTCACCGGAGCAGAAACAGGTAGAAAAACATGGACGCTGCTTTAATTCGATGTTTCACCTGCGAAAGGAAATTTTTTTATCCGTGTCATGTCACTGTTCAGGACCGACAGACACAGACAACGTCAGAGAGGAAACGTGAGGCAGCAGCAGGAGGCAGATGAGCTCTGAGCAGCTTATCACTGAAGCACAGGAATTATGAAAACAATACATCAGTGTAGCTGTGAGCTTTTCTGCCAGAGAAACACTTTAATATGAGTAAACTAGATGTTTTGTAGCTGTATTTGAATATGAAAAACCCTTTTTTTGCTTCTAACTTTCTCTGTCAGTGCAGCCGATCTCGTCATTAACCTGGAGCGATGCAGATTTTGTCATGAAATAATGAATTTATCTGCAGCTCAGCAGTTTGGGACTGTCTGCTGCTCTTCATTATATTTATAAAGCCAGAGGAGGAGGACACGGAAACAGTCTACATCCCTCCATCACAGTTCATCTCTCCCTCTGACTACAAACATGAATAACTAGACTTGCTGTTACGTATGAAGACAAAATCAAAAACAAATGAAATGCATCATCAAAAATTTGTTTTAACTCAATTACAAAAAGAGATGATTTATAAATTCGCAGTGAAATTCAGAGGCTTCAGAGACGCGAGCTGCTCCGCCAAACATAGACCCAGAGTGCAAAGATAGCAGATGAGGAAAAACAGCCTCGAGTGTGACAGATGCTGCTGGATCATCTCCACGATGCCACGCAGCCACTTCCTGTTTACACTGGCCATAAACGAGAATATATTCATACGTGTTGTTCGGTTCACCCTGGAGGTTGAATGTCGCTCCACAGCAGAACAGTTATGTTGGGCACAGTCGTTTCTGTGATGTGCATTTACTTGATTTCGTGAACGTATGCATTAGGATTGGGGCAATAATAATAGTAAAAAAGCGTTTTCAAAGCTGTGTGACATTGAGTCTCCTGCCTGTCGACCAGTGTTGTGGGTGCCGTTAATCTCACCATCATGGTTTTAGATTATAGCTGGTTAAACCGGTCTGACTGCTGCTGACACAAGGCGAATCACTGTCAAACTGTGGACGTGATAAGTTTCAACAATCAACCGTGAAATGTGAGGAAATGATTTTATAGTGTTTACTTTAAACAAATAAGGACAAATATACATAAATGTAACACAGCTGGAAACTGAACCTCAGTTCTCTGACTGCAGACTAAAGTCACGAGGTGTTAATTATCAAAAACTGAAGCTGATTTGTTCGTCATGACTTCTTCTTGGATCGGATCCTGATTCAAATCAGAATCATAGATCGTCTTTGCTGTTGACAAAGTTGCTGTCTGACATATTTGCGTGCAATGACATATTTGTCTTATTTAGTTTAGTTTAGATTTAAATTGAAAATAGTTTTAAAAATATAGCATCTATATATATATAAAATCTGTTTTTCTTTTCTTTCTTTCTTTTAAACCTGATTATATTACTAAAAGTATCTAAAATGGATCTTTTTATTATCAGTATTCAGATATTAGATTGGTGCCAAAATGAAAAAAAAACTCTCTCTCTCTCTCTCTCTCTCTCTCTCTCTCTCTCTCTCTCTCTCTCTCTCTCTCTCTCTCTCTCTCTCTCTCTCTCTCTCTCTCTCTCTCTCTCTCTCTCTCTCTCTGACACGGACATGAAACTGACATCCATCTGATTTAAAGTAAATCCTTTTGCCGGTGATTTATGTTTTAGAGACAATAGAGATCTACACATCTGACTAACTGAAATTAGTTTTTCTATTTTTTGACTTGTTATTTTATGACAGATCTTGTGTCTGACCAACCGTCTAGATGCCAAAGATATTCACTGTCATGTCAGACAAAGAAATGATTTAATGATCAAAACAAATACTTTTTTTCTGTCGACCAACTTATTGTTGCAACTCCAGTAAACGCAGCACCACAGGTTCTTACCGGGTCTGCAGACACCCGCCGCTGGTTCTTGTTGCTCTTGGGAACAGGTACATACGTCCTGGGCGGCACCTGAGGGGGGAGGGTCTTACTTCGAGCCACAGGCTTCCCTGATTGGTCCCCGTTGGCCCTCCGGCCTCGAGGCCCCCCCTGCCTGCTCCCGTTGAGTCTGGACAAAGAGTCGTTGATGTTGTCGTAGTTCAGCTCTCCAGAGGTCACTTTGGGCTGATCCACTTCGGGCGTGAACAGGTTCACGTCTCGGGGAGCGGTGGACCCTCGAGGAGGCAGGAAGGGGTTCTCTGACCCTGACGATGGAGGGATAGGGTTTCTTGGTGGGATGGCGGGAGGGACGTCATCTGGAAGAGAGGGGAATCCTTTGGAAAGAAACCCTGATCCAGATCCAAGTGAGTCCCCGAGGCTGGAACCTGAATAGTCTCTGAACTTGCTGACCTCTGGACTGTCCAGGATGTACAGGGACTCCTTGACGTAGCCTCCCTGAGGAGGGAGCGCCCTGGCTGGGATGGAATGTGGAGACTGGGACCCTCCTGGCTGGTTCAGTGAGGAATCGGATCCAGAGAGGCCCCTCAGCAGGCTTCCCTCAGTGGAGGCAGGAATGGGCTGGCTGGGGCTGGGTCGGGGGCGTTCGATGGAGGGATTTGGGGTCTTGGAGCGGGTCTGAGTGGGAGCTCTAGATCCGGCCTGGCTGATTCCCGGACTGCTCTTGTCCTGTTTGAGTCTGGAGAGGGCGTCGTACTCCATCTGCAGGGCCTCAGCCAGGACCAGCTCCTTCTGACTGAGACCCAGAGCCTCCAGACAGCCCCAGCCCGCCTCGCTGCTCTCCTTCTGGGTCTGAGCCGCTGACATGCCGCCTCCTCAGCAGAGATGGAGCAGGGGGAAGGGAAGAGGTCGGCTGAACTGCTGCTAGAAGAAGCAGCGAGGTCACATGGAGCTACTGAAGATCAGCTGAGGACAGAGAGGAGAGACGGTAAGAGGAGGCGAACGATAAAAAAAAATCATCCATCAGTATGTGACCTTTTTCAGAGCTGTAAATTACAACTGGCATATTACTTCTTCTCTGGAGCAATACATGTCGCCGTGACACAACCACAACACAAACAAAATGTGACCCACATCATATTAAATTGTATATTTACTAAAGTTTAACAGAACATGATGGATGAAATAAAAACTCAACCATTTCACATCCCATGATCATGATGATGGAGTCACAGAGAATCAGCAGAGTGCAGCACGTTAATGGACTTCAGGATTCATAAAACTTTTATTGCAATATGGAGATTTGAATTTGAAGCCCTTCGCCTCTTCATCAAACCAAGTCAGATGCAGTGAGGTACAGTCCTACAGCCTCCTCATCCTCAGTGTTACTGACAGCAGCAGTGTCTGTTAAACTGAGACATCTTTGTTGTCGTCCCAGTTTAAACTTTACCCAAACTCCCACAGAAGCACAGCAGAGACCTGGGAGACTGGATCAGGATCTGACCCACAAACCCTGAGTGTGTCTGCTGAGTGTGAAGGAAGGAAGGAAACACACAAACACAATAAGGAGGAAGCGATGAAACGAAGAGGAAATTAAACTGTGAGGGTGTTAAAAAAAAGCTGCAGGGAAACACCATCGGTTTAATACTGAACAACCGTCTGTCGGGTTATTAAGAAACATTTCATATGAAATAAAGGAAACTGCTGGTTCAGCTCAAGCTGGTCCTGAAGCCAACACATCTGACCAGTGTGATAATAACGTAAACGGGAAGATATCAACATCAGACAATAAGAATGAGCAGGCCTGCAACTAACGATAATATTCATTATCAATTAATCTGATTAGCTGTCTGCAAAAATGTCAGAAAATACTGGAAACCGCTCCCTGACAACTTCCTCTGTCTTTGACAACGGGCAAATAAAGCTGCAACTACTGATCATGATCAATGTGCCATTTACTCTCTGTTAATATTTGTCTTCTGACGATGATGTCGTGACTACCATCATGTTAATAAACCCTCTTTGAATTTGAATTTAATATTTTTCTCAGTAAAACACCATAAAGTATAAAATGTTTGTCACAGACCACAAAGGGCCGTTTGATGTTGCCACACAACCCTACGTCAAATACCCCGAACTGTCACTTTAAGACTGAACCACAACAGACTTGAGACTTGACTCATTATCTCTGATATGAGCTCAGTGAATAATTATGTTCTCATCAGGGGCGGAGAAACATCTCAGACATTCAGACCCTCAAGACGGTGAAATGTCACATCTTGATTGGATCAATGTGACTGATAATCAGCATCTTTAGGCCCCGCCTCCCACAGAGTTCAGTTATTTATAATAAAACACGCTGAAACACGTAAAATGTCCTTCGTGTGAGGAATTCAGACAGGGCAGCGTAATCAGCCCATCAGACAGCAGTCTGCTGCATTTTAAGCCCCCGGAGGGTCACCATTGACACACAGAGGGATGTTGTTGGGGGTGGGGAGGGACAGAGCAGAGGCTGCTGAGGCTGCCCCCCCCCCCCCCAAGAGACAGATAAACCCTGATAGACACACCACAAACCAGCTGTGTCCCAGTTTAACACATGCTAACACACATCAGATCCCAGTGTGGACAGAGTACTGGTCTGACTGGTTTGGATGTACTGGACCAACAGGAAAAGATGCAGGATGTCAGCTGACAGTCACACTGTAAGAACGCTGCAAATAATGATTATTTATATCACCCAATTTATTGATTTGATTTAGAGATGAGTCAAACAGTCGATCAACAAACTATTTTAACAATTTATTCATAGTTTCAGTTGTTTTTCAAGCAAAAATGCTGAAAATCCTCAAAGTCCTGCTTCTCAAATGTGAGAATTTTCCATTTTCTCTGTTTTCTATCACTGATGCAATTTTTCACAATTTTTTAACCCAAACGATTCATAAGTTATTTGAAATAGTAATCTGCAGACGCAACCAATAATGAAAATAATCGTTAGTTGCAGCCCTATGATGTGATTTAACTTCAGTGTGATGTCTTCAGATGTCATTTCGTCTGACCTGCAGTCTGAAACCCCAAAATATTCAGTTTTGAACTATTTAGGAAACAATTATCAAAATAGCTGCTGATTATTATTTGTGGATCAAACATTCGCCTAATCAACTCATTGTTTCAAGTCTACTTTTATTACAAGAGTTTTAAGACGAAAGAGTGCAGATGTGATATTGATTAAAAACAAATTGCTCAGCGTTACTTCCAGGATATAACAGGATGTGGTATCAATAATGAATGAAAACACTGCAAACAGGAGCTGATCACGGCTGGTTGTGCAGATTGGTGGTGATGGAGGGCGTAGATTCAAACTAAAGCTTGTATTTAATAACTATTTGTAATTCAGCATAACCTGGAGTCTGGAGTCTCTGCTGATATCTGTCCGTATGAAACAGTAAAACATACTGCCCAGTCCTACATCCACATTAAGCCAGTCAGGTACACGACTGCTCAAAAGTTTTACAAGTTTTACTAAATTTTTCCAGTTTTTATTGAAATTTCAGCAGCTCAAGTGCAGTGTGAACATCTTTTCCTGTCAGTTTCAGCCTCTGTCCAGATTAAAACAGTGTTTGTCTCCTCAAAAAATTGAACTTTACTGTGGAAAATAATCTCTGGCCTCACCACAGCCGACAACACAGAAGCAACGGGGGACACAGTCTTAACAAAAAAAACTGTCAAATATAGTAACAACTAACTTTGTCCTGACTGTAAATGTTGAAGCGCAGCCGAGCATTTCAGACATTACAGTGAGACGTCCGACCATCTCATCAGAACGAGAAGAGAGCCGGGTCTGTCTAAAAAAAACAACCCCCCACAACCCCCCACCACGGAGACTATACCCTTTCAATCAGAGGGCGGAGGAGAGAACAAAGAGCTGATGTCAGTGTGTCACGTGGTCGAGGTCGGACTTTCACTCATGAACCCCCCCCCCCCCCCCCCCCCCTCCCTCCCCCCGAGACTCACAAAGTGGGGGTGGGAACCACTGTCACCCTCCAAACCCCACCCACTGTCATGAACACACACATGTCTGGTTTCATCCAGATGGAGCTCAGATTTTAACTGAGTTTACAGAAAATGGTCCAAAGCAAAAAGATGAGTCAAGTCTTGTTTCCCTCCAACCGCGGCTGCGAGTCTGAGCAGATTGGTGGATGGAGATTAGGGCTGAACGATTAACCCTCTGGAGTCTTGGATATTATTGAAATTGCAATATGGCCAAGTGCAATATCCAAATCGCAAGAGCTGTTTTGATAAACGTAAAATGTGTCACAACAACAGAGACGACGACAGACTATAAATCCTCTAGACATTAAGTAACACGCTTGTTTGGTACAAAACCCAACAAAAAAAATCACATCGTCATCATTCTTCAATTTTTTTCAGTGACAATTAAACGCAAAAATGACTATTCCAACTGAAATCGTGACTCATATTGCAATCGTAATATCTGCCAAAATAATCGCAATATTTGGGAGTTTTTTTTCCTTCATATTGTTCAGACCTAATGGAGATAAACCGCTGGTGGAGCCGATTCTCCATTTGCTGCCATTAAAGCGCTGCAGAAGAAGATGAGGTCATTAAAAGAGCTCCGGTCAAAGCTCGACCGATGGAAAGCCATGTGGAAAACATGATGGAAATCTGACATCCCCGTTAGTTTCATGGATTAATGTGAGGAAGGTTCCAGTCTCATCGTCAGGGTTATTCATTCAAGTCTTGTTTCATCGTCACAGCTACTGTTAACACCTAACACAACAGGAAACAGATATTTAGACTTGTTTCCAGTGTTTCCACTCAGGTTTTCTATGCCCACATTGATCATGCTCATAAAAACAAGAGTCGTTCAGAGTCTTTACAGCAGAAATGAACCAGGGAGAAACTCTGTCAAACAACCAAAGAATCGCAGCTGTCACAGATGACGAGCTCAGAAAGACTGAGGTCTGAGAAATACTGTCAGAGAAAATCATTCTGACCTTCAACAGTCTGAGAGGAGAGAGTGAGAGTCTGTGACTGAGAGATAAGATTCACTAATGTGGGTTTATATATGACTTTGTTTCACTTTAACCAGAGAAAAGGCTTCATGGTGTTGACTCTTCTTTCTGGGTTAATGGGATCTCGGGACGAATGTCAAAGTCTTTTATATAAGAGTCTTTTATATTCGAATCAGTTCAGTAGTCTGATGTCCTCCTGTCTCTAAATGTGATAAATCAAGTCTCTGTAGGGCAGCAGTTTACTCTCTGACAGAGGCAGCTTTAATAAAACTGGATGGTGACACACAGATAATAAGCTACAACAGCTTCCTGCATTGGGACAAAGGTGAGGTTTCTACTTTATTACAAGAGTTTTAAGACGAAACACGTCAGGGACGACCTCACTACATGAGAAGAGGATCACTCCTGTCCCGTAGAGAAGACACAGTGAACCTCATGACATATGAAGTTATGTAAGTTGGCTCGCTGTGGATGTTACTGTAGCTAATGCTACTGTAGCTAATGTTAGTGTAGCTAATGCTACTGTAGCTAATGTCACTGTAACTACTGCTACTGTAACTAATGTTACTTCACCTAATGTTAAAGTAGCTAATATCACTGCAACCAATGTTACTTAAGCTAATGTTAGTGTAGCTAATATCACTGTAGCTACTGCTACTGTAGCTAATGTTAGTGTAGCTAATATCACTGTAACTACTGCTACTGTAACTAATGTTACTTCACCTAATGTTAAAGTAGCTAATATCACTGCAACCAATGTTACTTAAGCTAATGTTAGTGTAGCTAATGCTACTGTAGCTAATGTTAATGTACCTAATATCACTGTAACTACTGCTACTGTAGCTAATGTCAGTGTAACTAATGTTACTGTAGCTAATGTCAGTGTAACTAATGTTACTGTAGCTAATGTTACTGTAGCTAATGTTACTTCACCTAATGTTACTGTAGCTACTGCTACTTTAGCTAATGTCAGTGTAACTAATGTTACTGTAGCTAATGTTACTGTAGCTAATGTCAGTGTAGCTAATGTTACTGTAGCTAATGTTACTGTAGCTAATGTTACTGTAGCTAATGCTAGTGCAGCTAATGCTACTGTAGCTAATGTTACTGTAGCTAATGTTAGTGTAGCTAATGTTACTGTAGCTAATGCTAGTGTAGCTAATGTTACTGTAGCTAATGTTAGTGTAGCTAATGCTAGTGTAGCTAATGTTAGTGTAGCTAATGCTAGTGTAGCTCAGTTAAACAGCAACATTCAAGCAACAGCAACCAAAGAGGGTTTTACAGGGCAACCCATACAGGATTTAATATTGATATCTAACAGTTTAAAAAGGTCAATAATAATATATCAGCCAATATCAATTTTCTTTTCACAACTCATGATATAAATAAACAGGTTTTCTTTTTGTTTTTTAACCGACTGTTTCTAAGCATTTCTCTGGTGTTGCTCTTTTTCAGCTTCTTGTCATTTATACTGAACAAACATATTAACACAACACTTTTAAATTTACTTCTTTGTTTTTTGAGTTGAAATAAAAGATCTAAGATTTTTTTCTACACACAGAGGGCTTCTCTCTTTTAAATTATGTTCACATTAGTGTTTAAATCCATGTTAGTTAGCATTCCTCCTTTGCCAAGATAATCCATCCACCTGACAGGTGTGGCATATCAAGATGCTGATTACACAGCAGCATGATTAATTCACAGGTGTGCCTTAAGAGAACACTTTTAAATGTGTAGTTTTATCACAGAACACATTGCCACACATGTTTGCACGTGTTACTTGGCATGTTTCATGTCCACAAGAGCCGTTGTCTGTGAAATGAATGGTCACAGCGATAAGCTGTCTCCAATGTGAACAACATCTGGAGAAAGAAGTCTGTTGTTCACTTAGAAAAAGTCTTAGAACATGAAAAATGGGAGCAAAAACACAAGTGTTGCATCTATATGTTTGTTCAGTGTGTCAGCTGATAAACAGGTATTGAGTCTCTTCCTTCAGTATCGCCAGTGTATTTGCTCTTCCTTCTTCCGAGTCCAGACTCTTCTGATCATCTTAGGTAATTTAATAATAAAGTTTAGCTATCACACCTTCTGCAGACATAGTAAAACTGTGCTACACTAAACCTTCCAGCAGAGACACACACACACACACACACACACACACACACACACACACACACACAGAGTCTGACCTATGATCGAAACCTTACACACAAGTGATTAATCATCAAACATTATGACTGTATCTGATGATCAGAGACACACCTGCAGTATATGAATTATGTTCATTCTCTCAGTCTGTGGTCTCTATGGCGATCTTACTGTTAACTATATTAATAAGACTGTTGAATTCGTCTGATTATTATTATTATTTTAACTGAAGGCTACTAATAAAACACTGCTGTCCTTTCCTGAACACACACACTGATGGTTTGAAGTCTGAGAGCAGTCACCACCTGAGCTGTGTTTGCAGCTAATGACTGTTTTCATTATGAATGATCAATTAAAGAGAAATTACACAGCTGGAAAAGGGTCAGGGTCTTACACCTAGACACAATGCAGAGGTTTTACTGTAGTTTTTTCAGCAGCTGTGACACATCATGGAGATCAGATTCTCCTCATTTGTGACTTAAGTTGTCCTCCCTCAGAGTCCTAATTCACTCGGATCTAACCTTAACACTGTGAAACACATGTTGATATGATTCATTGTGACATCCACTTCCTGAGTATATCATCCTCTCTGATCTCCATCCACAAAAAAAACTCCAGAAAGCCAGGCAGCAAAAAAAAGAGACTGCAGAACTTCTCTCTGAATCATCATGTTTTTCAGTTTTCTTCAGCATTTTCAAATTCCAGAGATATCTGTCTGTATGTTCATGACTACAGAGCAAACAGGAGCTTATCGCAGCTGATTCAGCTACTTTTAAAGGGAGTTTGACCACAAGGAAAAGCTTAGCTGGCTTCTGTATGAGCCAAATTAAACTGGGAATATGGATCATCTTCAGAATTAAAGAAGCCAAACAAAAATAAACCATGATCACACAGTATTTAGTTTCGGTTTCCCTCCACCCACACAAAAGACAAGCATGTTTTCTATAATAGTAGTGACACTGCCCATGAGCAAAGCACTGATTCATTCATAACACTGCGGGTATATGTCATATGTGACTGCAAGGGATGAACATTCAACTCTTCATAATCCTGGTTTCAAAAAAAGTCTGTCAGTGCCTTCAGGTGTTTTCATTCTCATTTCCCTGCGTTTGTGGTGAGACAGGTGTGTATGACGTCATAGAAAATGACGGTACCATGTGAACGGTCATTGTGCATTTCTATTGTGACTGTTAGCTTGTTTTGTTTTGGTTGCTGTTTATGTTATGCAGAAAAATTCACAATTTTCTCGGGGAAAATAAAACTTTAAGACTCAAAACTGCAGAAGCCGAGAAAACGAACAGACGCGGACTCGGAGGGATAAAACAGGTGACAGACGTCATTAATGTTAAAGTGAATGGGAGAATTATCTAAGTGGAAATGTGTCTGAACATCCCTGTGACAGCTGCTCCTGCTGCTGCTGCAGCTGCCAGCAGCCTCCCGACTGTCTGCTGCAAATGTTTTCAGCCAACACACTGCCCAGTCCCATGGAGAGCCCGACCCGACCAGACTCCATTCAGAAACACGGTACTTTAACGTGGCCTTATTCTCTGGCCAACATCCACACCGCACAAATTGATATTTTCAAGCAACATTGCTGCTATTTACAGAAGCACACATCCGTTGCATCAACTCGTTGTTAACTTTTTAAAAACACTCTAAACTTTTAATACTGATTCGACTTGTATTTCCTACCGGGGGTTTTTCCACCGCAGCCTGCCGTGGAGGGCGGTGGCAAAACAGCCTGAGCCATTCTCCAGCCTGGAATAAAATCCACTGCAATTTACTACTTTTAGTTAAATAATATGTGCGCCGAATTTACCTGCAGACCAAAGCTATGTGTAAAAATGCATCAGCAGTGTCCGGACAGGAACACAAGCAAACCAAACAGCAGGACTATTTTTATCGTCATATATTTGAATGGAGTTTGGTTTGACCTTCCCTCCAAATAAAGGCACGTCTCCCTGAAGCAGCGCAGTCTCACACTGAGAGAACCGACCGGAACTTCACCCTCCGCGGAGATAAATGCACCACAACATGCTCAGCACCTCGGCGGCGTCAGCCCGCCAGCTGCCCCTGCGTCTTACCTGACTCTCGGGTCTATGGTCGCCGGGAGCGGGCGGCGGTTGCCATTTTAAAGCGGTTTACTTTACTGCCAAAAAATTACATCGATCCCGCTTGACTGTCGATTCCCGGTCGGTGTATCCGAACACATGAACAGGCTGCAGTCAGTCGCCGGCACGGGCGGTATTCCTTCACATTCAGACGGTAGAACCGGATCACCGGCTCCGCTGTGTCAGCCTCTGTTTACTGGTTAAACAATGCAGCACACGGTGCGAGGTGGCTCCGGCTGCTCCGGAGCCTGGTCCCTGGCGATGGTCTCGGCTTTGCGTCAGCCTCTCCTCGGCAGCGGCGGACCAGCGCCGCCAAGTCAGCCGGTGCGAACACAGACAGCTTCCGGTCAGTGTTTCAAAATAAAACAAAGCTGAAATTAAAACTTCTGAATTCCTAACCTTATACGAGCATATAACAGAGATTTCAGCTGCATGTCACGGTCTTCATCAGTGGAGAGAGTTTGTTAGATTAAGATAAGTGAGTAAGTGGGCATCTTTCGAGATCAAGAATGAACTTTCTCACCTGAATTAAACAAATAAATCAGATAAAATCAATTAATCCAGGGGTTAGATAACACGATAAAACAACACAGAACATACAAGGTTTTCTTAGAGATTTATTCAAGATTTTAATTTCAGTATGAATTAAATTATATAGGCTGTTAGAACCTTGGTCACATTTATCTGTTCATTTATTTATTCATTTATTGTGAGAACAAATTATCCGCAGATTAGGTTGTTGTGTTTGTAACCGCTTCATTGGGTAAGTAATAATTAAGTACTTATTTCGGAATTTAAAAAAAAAAAAAAAAAAGTTTAAAGAGTTCATCTCAAAATTAAAGTCGGTCACAGGCTCATTGTGTGTGACTTGACTGATCTTCAGTTTCTGGAGGAAAGAGGAGAAACAGCGACACCTGGTAGATACAACCTTCATCACAGAGCAGCCCGGTCAACATCATAACATTAGTGAGAGAGATATAAGGTCATCTTGGGAAGCAACTGAGTACATTATATGGAGGACTAGGGATGAAAAGTTATAAAGCATTTCCTTAATTTCATATCTTAATAGGGATTAAAATAGGAATTTATAAATTAACTATTAATCCATCAATGAATACTATAGAGATTTAAACTGGATTTACAAAAACAGTATAAAACATTCATGAAATAAACCATTTATAAATACATTTATTAATTCATGAATAAATCATAGAACTTGAAAAGACATTTGGAAAAAGGGAATACAAACTTGGTTTCCCTCTTCAATTTCCATTTCCTTTTTCCAGCTGTTTTTCCTTTTCCTGTCAGTTTAATCAATTAGCTTAG
The DNA here is from genome assembly GCF_021018895.1 of Seriola aureovittata. Classification (NCBI taxonomy): domain Eukaryota; kingdom Metazoa; phylum Chordata; class Actinopteri; order Carangiformes; family Carangidae; genus Seriola; species Seriola aureovittata. The sequence goes on along the minus strand of NC_079365.1, from coordinate 27,236,874 downwards.
TCATTTAGCTTCTCCATTTACCCTCTCTGTGACACCCTGGGCCTCCAGTGCTGTAAACACTGTTATATATATTCAATTTTAATTGTTGAATGTACTTATTTGTGTTTTCTTGTATTTATTTTACTGCTGTTTGGATTATTTCCTGTATGATGTTATTTACAGAAATAGCTGCCACCTTCACCGTATCCTAAAGGTTTTCTATGACAGGATATTAAATCAAATCTAGAATCTTTCCTCAATAATAAAGCAACAAGACAGAAGGATTAGTCCTTTATTTATTTTCATCCTCGAGAGATTTCTGCATCAGCTTTTAGTTTTATTGAACTGAGTCTAAATATGTTCATCAGAACCAACAGCGCTTCAAAAGCCACAAAAAAGAAAATACAGCAAAGTCAGACAGAAACAAAAATAAGTCTGTTAGATTTTAATCTTCATTCTTTTACACAGTGAAAGTCTAAAGTGATTTCAGTGATTGTACAGTTCGACGTAAGGCTTCAGTTACACTTTAATGTGACCTGTGAGATGCATCCCATCATATTAATGTCAAAGGCCTCGTGTCCCCTGTCAGATTCTGATTTACTTTATTCTTTCTTTAATACACTTCACACAGTAACTTCCTGTTCATCTGTTAAATGTCATCGCAACATTTTCAGTGTCAGAGACAAAAACACATCGTGGTTCAGCTGAATATTAATGACTCTTTGTTCAGTGGACTGTAAAGGTGTTTTTAATAATCAATAATTAATCTGTGTCTCATAATTACAAGAATAATAACTTGAGGTATGGAGTTTGTCATTATACTTTCTGTGTATTATGATTATATCTAATTAGCATCTTGTAATTACAAAAACAAACTGTGTTTTGTAATAATAAGATATGAGATCATCTAATGTGATTAATATTTTTGTACATTGTAATTAACTCAGTAAACATGTCATTACAACATACAAATCATGTAAGTCTAACACCTTTTATCACAATTATGAATGTGATATCAATGAACAAGTGATAGAAAACATTTGTTACAGTGCAGCTGAAGTTTGACCTGTGAAATCTTCATTCACCGACACAGATGAAATTTAGGCACAAGTTCAGTTTGTCCGAACAGACGACAACATTTTCTTCGTTGTCTTCACCAGTCGGAGCTTTTGGGTGAAGTCCTGACAATTACGATCTACAATCTACAACAATTACAGTAATTAGATAAGTTTCATCTAATTACATGATCTTGTAGAAAAGAGAAACTCTTTTCTTGTGCGGCTGCAGCACATTTCTAAATTTACTGCGTTCAGAAAAGTCCAGGCAAAGACACCAATCTACAAACAAGATACAAATCTTGTAATTGTGAGATTTTTCTTTGCATCTGATGATAACAAAAACCAATCTCATAAAATATAACAACTAAATGTGAATCTCAATATACAACTTCCTTATATCATAAATATGATTTAACATCTTGTAATTACAAAAAACAATATTCATAATTATACAGTTTTATAATTACAGCGTATAGTAAGAGCTTTTCTTGTAAATGTGACTTCTTAGTTTCTTTATTGTACATAAATAGTATCTTGTATTTACAAGAATAAATCCTCAATTTCTAATTACGAGATATGAATTCATATGAATTAAATATTTTCTTTGAATTACAAGTTCTGTATCTTGTACTTAGATGTATTTTGTAATAACAAGAAAATCTTGTATCTTCAGATATTTTCTTGTAATGGTTTTGAAATGTGAAGAGCGTCTGAAGTGTTTTCTCATTTCAGTTTCAGCTGAACACAGAATAACAGAAGCCTCTCTCCAAGTTTCTGACACCAGTTTGAATTATTTCAGCTTTATTTCTGAGAGAACACCTTTTGTTGACATTTTGGTGGACAGGTATAAATACTACAGTACCCATGAGCCTCAGCTGCCGTTGCCACGGAGACATGTCTTCGTTGCTACAGTTGATAACACACGTGGCTCCACAGCTGCTGAACTTTTTCAAAACTGATTGAAGCAGCAGATTTCAACGGTGAATCTCACCTGCCATTAATGTCTCATGTGACAGGATTTTAAGTGCCTAAATGCATCCAGGGAATTGTAGTTAACTCCTCCCCCAAAATATTTATGTCCACAAACTTTTACTTTCGACTTTTTATCAAAGAAACAGATATTTTCTAACACAGGAAGTGGAGACGTCTGAAATAAGTCCTCACACGTCACTGCGACGTCTGTACAATCCTGTAAATTTGATTTAACATCAAAACAAAAAAAGAGAATCAAGAAAACTTCCTCAGGATTTTTTTGCCGGATGTTTCTGAATTTCCTCCGTCAGGAAACAGTTACTCATAATAACTCAAATCTATACGATCTCTAACATCGTCCTTCCTTCTGAGGAGACAGTTGTTGTCCACGTCCATGGTGCTCTGTCCATCACGTACCATGTGTCCAACGCCGATGAGGTCAAACACTAGATTGTCTGAGGCTGTACCTGTTCCAGGTGTGTTTACCTGAGATAGTTTCAGTGCTCGACTCCAAAGAGACGTCACAGCTGTTCTGTCCAGCTTTCAACATCTGGGCACTGTGTCCTCAATGTGTCCTCAGTGAGGACACAGCGTGACACCTGTGCGTCCTGTAAACACGTGGACAGTCCGGTTCTCAGTTCGCCGTCTCCTGGAGGACAGCAGCTCTGTGTCTACACCTCCTTCTCCTCTTTACTGTGAAAAGACGTCCGTCTCAGCTTCTCCTTCACTTTCACGAACTCCGGAGCTTTCAGGTTTTCCTCCTGCTCCTTCTCCTGCTGCTTCTCCAGCTGCGACGTGAAGACAGAGAAACAATCAGAGACAGAGCTGGGGCGAAGACTAACAGCAGGACAACCGACTCAGAACATGAGGAACATGGCAGGTCAGTCAGCCCACCGCTTCAGCCCAGACTAAAAAATCTCTATAACTATTGGATGGATGTGACATTTGCCTCAGAGATTCATGACGACCAGAGGATGGATCCCGCTGACTTTGGTGATCATGTGACTTCTCCTCTAACGCCACCAATAGGTCAAAGTTTTCACTTCATGGCTTCATAAACAACTTTGTACAGACCTTAAAGGTCCAAGTGACTGGACTTAACATGCTAACATGCTAACATGCTAAACCAAGATGGTGAACATTATACAAAGCAGATTCAGCATCAACAATCTCTCAGTTTACGTCTAAACTTTGAGTCATTAATCAAACAAAGTCTGGTGTGTGTGTGTCTGTGTGTGTGTGTGTGTGTGTGTGTTACCTCCTCCAGCTTCTTGTGTCTCTTCAGCAGCTCGGCCTCAAGAGGAGAAATCTTCTTTCGGGCTTCGTCCTCCTGTTTCCTCTGTTTGATCAGCTGATCTCTTTTCCTGGACTCCAGCACTCTGTGCAGCTCCGGCTTCGTCTCCACACTCACCCCACCCCTTGTAAAAAAAACACACACACATCATATATATTATTTCACTCATTCATCCATTCATTCATTCTGCACATTCCTCTGGTCACACTCATGCATGTATAACACACAACACACTTCCATACATGTGCAGAAACATTCAAATACAAACTGTCTGTAGGTAGATCTCCCATTTCAGTGTTTGCTGGTTCTGTTATTGTCTGTATATTCAGTTATGCTTTACATGTCTGCATGTGTTGAACAGTTGTGTTGTTTAATATTGTGTATTGTGTGTATTTAAACTCTATGTGTGTGTGTGTGTGTGTGTGTGTGTGTGTGTATCTGGACGAAGGAACAGTGGTTGTAATCAGTGTTTCACCCAGCAGAGGGCAGTCTGTTATAATCAAACATTAACCAGTGAACAAACACATCACTGTAAACCAGTTATTTAAACCAGTTATTTAACGGAAAAAAAATTTAAATCAGGTGAATTGAGAAACCATAAAAATCTATACAAGACCAGGCCCTAAATAAAATGACTGAATTAATCCCATTTGACATGATTTCACAAAGATTTTCAAACGAATGTTCACACTAAATTTTATACATATATATCAGATTTAAAACTCCCAGACAGACATGCGTTTTTTGCTCATTCAACATCAGAAAAGACAAATTCCCGATGTGTTGTCTTTGTGGAGGCTGGAAATCTAAATGATAAAGACCTTACATTACATCACCAGCGTATCTGCTGCATAATTATCATTTCATTTGCATTTTCTGTCTGTTTTTCTCTTTACTTTTTTATTTTCAGAAACATTTTCTGAGCTTTCCACAAAACAGTCTTAACTCAAGGTTCACCTAAAAAGTATCTGAAGTTCAGGTTTTAGTAAAGTTTTTAGTTAATTTACAAAACAGGTGAAGATGTTCATGACAGTGTGTTTTATTTGTGCGTGTTCCTGGTCTTCCTCCAGCTTTCGTTTTCCTCCTGAATGATAAAACAGAGAGAGAGAACAGTCGATCTCGCTTTGCCCACAGTGTAAAAGCTGTGTGAGTGAATGAGCGCTTGTGTGGAGGTGATGTGAAAACTTTCCCAGCGTCCTCGGCGGTGGAGGCCTGTGAGGTGGGAGGCTGTTGCTTAGCAGCATCTGTTCACTTCTTCAAAAACTCCACACAGTCTCAGCTTCAACAGTCGAGACGGAGCAGACTCAGAGAGGACGGCAGTAAAGTCTGATCCTCTTCATGTAACCAAAGATATTTGACCAGAAAAATACTGCTCTCTGATTGGTCAGCAGGCATCAGTTAAATGATGATATGGGTCAGTCAGCAGATGTTGCGTGAGTCCAAACTGGAAACATATTTTCATGTGAAGCTGCATCAAGAGATTAAAGTCAATAACCCTCGAATAATCTCATCCAACTGCTCGTAGTGACGATTCATTTTAAAAATCCATCCTGATGTCAGGACCCGGTGTGTGTCCCTTCAGAGTTATAAAGTCACGGTGAACAAAGTGAGACAGCAGCAGATCTTCTGTTGCCATTAATAAAATTCTGACATTTAGTTTTAAGGTGAGGCAGAGGCACTCACTGTTCCTCCACCTCAGGCCAACATGGCCAAACTTTCCAAAAACAAACAAAACTTTATTTTAAAAAAAAAGGTACACAGAAAAATACCCTACTTTTCAAAATTGTTCTCACTTTCCAAAGATGTCCTCACTCTCACAAAAACATATTTACTTTCCTAAAAATATAAATTCTTTCAACAAATGTCCTCAGATTCTTAAAATGTCCCCATTTTGCTTAAATGTCCTCACTTGCCTGAAATGTCCCCAATGTCTTCAAATGCCCAAAAATATTCCCACTTTTCACTAATGTCCTCCCTTCCTGCAAAAACTACTCACTTTCTAAAAATATCTTCATTTCCAACAGATGTCCTCACTTTAGACACATTCCCCCACGTGTCCCCACATGTACATGTACTCAAACACACGTGTACCTTTTGTAGCTGCTCAGCAGCTCTCGGTGAAGCTCTTGGTGACTTTTTGAAGCTTTGACAGGATTCACCAGCTTCTTGGGTTTTATGAGGTCGTCTTCCTCGTCTCCCTCCACGTAGTCAGGCTGGGGGACGTAGCTGGACACCGGGGATGGTTTCCTGTGGACGCCCTCAGACCGGTGCTGCTGCAGGTCTGCATACGCTGAGGCTGCAGACACAAGGGCCGAAAGGACTGGATTATCATGGAGATTACATTTCTAACATCTGAAACTTAGTTCTAACTAAATCATCTGGATGTTTGTTCATATTGTCGCTGTAATGGACGCTGCAGCCTGTAGGGGACGCTGGCAGCACTTCAGACATTCACTCTGGTTATTTCATGATGTCATGTTATTTGTCGGGATGAAGCTGGGTGTTTTTGAACATAGACATCCATGTTTTCAGGTTTTATAGTCTAAACTGACTCTGTCTATGAGTCTCTGTCCATCGTCCCCGTTTGTCTGAGAGAAGAAAGAACAGATTAAAAGGCATCTGATCCGAGTCCTCAGATATTCTGGGAGACAGAGATCAGATGTCATACAGTTCACTTCACACAATGACCTCTTTCTCAAGTGCAACCAGAGACCAACATCCACTGCTGCTTCATATTTCAGAAAAATTAAATGAGCTCTGAACGTTTGGTCGTCAGGCTCGTCTCCGTTAGAAACCCATGGACGGCTACTGTACGTGGCCAAAAGTATGTGGACAGCTGCTATAAGAGCAGATGTTGAACCTGGTGCAGGGATTTGTTCCCATTCAGACACCAGAGCATCAGTGATGACAGAGGTGATGGATGGGGTTCAGGTCAGGACTCGATAGTCAAGCTGTGAAACTAAAGTCTGAAGACTTTGTTCTTTACACAACAAGGTCAACACGTGCTGCATCATCTGAAAATAAATCTGAAACAGTCAGTCCAGTAATTGATTAGTCAGTGAACAGAAAATTAATTGGCAACTATTCTGATTGACAATTGATAGTGTAAAACACAAGCAAAACCTCTGATCATTCTCAGGTGTCAGTTTCCCTTAACGTCTGAGATTTCCACTACGTTTAGTGGATACAGCGCTGTAGCGCCTCCCAGAGGGCACAGGCTGAAACAGATAATGAGCATTGTGGGATTCGGACAGATATAATTTTACCTGCCCTTCTGATTATGTGTTTGTTGTACAATGATTCAGGTAATGGGAGGGGGAGTGTGAGTGTCTGGGCTGCCACGCCCGACTGCTACAGACGTACCCTAACCCTGTAGTGAGGAGACTTTGAATGAAGGCTGCATGGATATATCACAGTTATATCACAGTAAACTGAATATCTTTGGGTTTCGGATTGTTGGTCCTCAAATTAAAATAAAACATTTTAGATGAAACTCAATATAAAGCCAAAGTTAGCTGCCGATTCACCTGATAATTCTCTGTAGGTTCATCACCACCAGACTCCTGAACATGACAATATAATAAGCTACACTGTTAAAATATATATTATAGCTGCTTCAAGTGATGATGGACTCAGACTGTGACTTTTAACTTCATTTGAGAGTCTGAGAGTTTGTTCTAATGATTCAACAGGAGAGAAGTCGGCTGACTGTCTGTGGGACAAATGAACAGGACTGATGCAGGAAGCCTGGACGGACTTTGAGATATTGTGTGGTTTCGTATTGATTCGAGACAGGACGCGCGAACTGAACCCTCTCTGTAGTATTGATATCTCTGTGAGTGCCTGTTATCTGGTTACAACTCAGAGCTGATTTCTGCCTCTGTCTGATATCAGTGCAGAGGAAGACTGTCTGACTCCGGCGCAGCCAGGAGGAAATGTGATCATGTTACACGTAATGTAGGAGGATAATGTCTTTAGTCTTTAATTCATTCATCCTGAGGAAATTTTTCATGCTTTCTCAGTCACAAACACACACACACACATACACACACACACATTTTTCAAACGCAGCCGGTTGAACTCTGAACTGTTACATAAACACTGAGGTCAAACCCTGACCTGTTGCAAAAGACAAAATAGTTTGACTACGGTCAAACTGCAGCTATTGATCAGCTCCTACAAAAATCATCCTGTTTTTTACTGGACAAAACTAGAAGTAAAACACCAGAGAATATTGGAGCTGACCAGAACTACAACATCAGAGAAGACTGGACCGAACCAGGGCTAAAACATTAGAGTGTACTCGACTGAAAAATAACTAAAACACCAGAGAATATTGGACTGAACCAGGATTAAAACACCAGAGAATAGGGGACTGTACCAGGAGCGAGTGCACCAGCTGTGTCTGCATGACTCCACATTCCTTTAATTGTTCCAAAAACCTGAGAAATCTTTTATTACATAAGAATCTCAGCAGAGTAAGTTGATGTAAACTCCCACTCTCGGCAGTGACTTCATCCTCTCACTCTGACTTCATCCTACACTCACCAACCTCACACTGGTTTATTAACAGTTCGCACCAAGCTGCTCTCCAACACACAAGACTTGAATTATTTATGAAATGCAAATCATAAAAGCGGATATACAATCTAACTAATAACAGCCTACAATAAAGTTTTTAAAAGGTATATGAACTAATGACTTCTTGAAACTATAAATAATCTCCATTTAAATGAGTAATTTATTCCTGCATATGTGGATAAATTATTTTAATTCTAGTTCCAAAATAGTGAGTGAACAAGTTGATTTTCATTCATATCAATTTATCAACTTTCTTGTTTTAAAAAAATACAACTTTTAGAAATGTTTGCGTTTGTTTCGAGTTTCATTCTGTCATAAAACAACTTACACAAAACTCACATTTCTACAGATTCACCCAAAGACGCACAGATTCAGTCAAAGCTCAAACATGAAGAAAATTCAATAAAACCGATGAAATTATTTCCATAGTTAGTGAGATAATTGTCAGTGTCAGGACACAGATTTAGTGGTTTGTAGAATTTGGACAGAAAACCACATTTAGTTTCCTGTTTTATTGGTTTATTTGACACTTTGATCAACAGAATATGAACAAAATTAATGATTAAAACATAATAACCACACACAGAACAGTAGTACACACCCACCAGTATAACACATGTAAGTTCACTACAACCTGAACTAAAGACGCTTCAGAGGGATCCAGGATCAGAGTCAGTCCTCCTCTGGTTCTTACCAGACTTCACCATCCCCTCCCTGGCTGTGCTCGGCTGGTCGGGGCTGCCGATCCTCCTCTGATCCATCTGATCCATCTCATCTGGTTCTGAACTGGTGCTGAAGATCCTCATGTGTTTCAGTCAGCGGGAGCAGCAGCACTCCTCCTCTGCCTCCTCTCCTCTGACTGAATCATGCCCAGTGCGAAACAAAGGTCACATGATCCGCTCAGTGTTTCCTTCGCTCCTCCTCCTCCTCCTTGTGTCTCCCCTCCTCCTCCTCCTCCTCCTCCTCTTCCTCATCTTCCTCATCTTCCTCCTCCTTCTCCTCTGTGTGAGGCTGCATTTCTGCTCTGAGCCTTTTCCCACGCTGCTGTCAGCTTCAGTTCATCTTCCAGATCCAGCAGGTTCAGAGTTTCAGTTTTCAAAGATTAAAGACAGTAAAGTGTGAATGTCGTGTGACGACCTGCTGGTGGCGCTGAAACAAACACGGGGGCTGTTTCATGTTGAAGTGGTTGTTTTCTGTCAGAACGGTCAGATCTGGATTCATTTTTTTTTTTGTCTCACCTCTTCACCTCTCTCTCTTCATCATCATCATTCAGTGTCGACGCCTTCCCCTTGTCGCTCGAACAACGTCACTGTTTGTTATTCTTGTATGAATGCAGCTCATGTTTCAGTCACATCTACTCGTGTGTGGCAGCTGAGGATCTGAGCGGTGTTCACGCCAGAGCTGGATACATGTCACTTACAACTATGAACGAGAGCCATCAACACGAAGAGCTTGGCCTTGTTGTGCTGGCTCCTGAGGTGTTTTTCTTTATTCTGTGTTCAGCGTTTCTTTAATGGAATAATTTCAACCCTTCAATAATCAGATTCCCATCTCAGATGAACTGAGCTCCGTCAGGATCTCATCTACAGTGTGGCAGCGCTGGCGTTGCAGCCTGTATGTAAATGTGTGATTATTGTGGAATGTCTTTTGTTTTTATGTGGATTTGTTGTTGGTTTTTTTTTGTTGCTGTTGTTTTTCTTGTTGCTAGGGACCCCCCTTTGAGCTGTGTCCTTAATAAAGATCGAATGAATGTTATTACTGGACCGTCTCTGTGCTGCAGTCATGCATGGAGGATCTATTCTGAGCCAGTTTCCCAGACTCTCTGACGTTTAACTGAGTTTGTGAGTAAAAGTGACCTTTGACCCGGAGAGTCGCCTTGGGCCTTTGACTGAGACTAATAACTCATATATTCTCTCTGAGCTGAGGCGAGTTGGTGGCGCTTTTTGCGTTGAGCTGCAGGAGAATGAGCTGCTTCTGGCAGGAGCTCGCCACTGAGGTTGAAATCCTCCGGAAGATCAGATTCGTTATCCGACATGCCTCGGCGAGCGGAGAGGAGGCAACACAAAATGTTCTGCTGTCGTGCTGAATGACAGCAGAGAGCGACAACACTTAAAGTTTGACACGTTACAAGTGATTGGCTGAAGGCCAGTGTGTCAGGTTGTGATTGGATGAAGATAAGAATGAGCTGGTGAAGTTTAGAGAGAGCAGGAAACGGTGCACAAGGAGATCGTCTTGACTGAAGCTTCATTTCAGTAGATGTCAGAGTTTTAAATGTGCAGGGACGAAGTGGCCCAGGACTTTTCACTTGGACTGATTTAGTTTGTAGAGCAGAAACCGAAGCTGTACGACATTATCCTGCCAAATAAACCCAGACTAGACTCCCGTTGTCTCCTGCCTAATGTTTCCTGTGTAAAACTGGACTCACTGGGAGCTGTACTGGGAGCTGTGGCCCTGAACCCACTCTGCTGCTCTGCTCCTCCTCCTCAGCCTGTTGTCTGCAGAGTCGCTGCTTCTAGATTCATGACTTGAGGCATTTGGATTTTACTGGATTTTCTCTGAGCTTTTCATACCACAGGTTTTTTTTTTTTTTTACTTTGTTATTCATGTAAAGTGAGTCAGCAACAGTCCGCTGCTGCCTCTGTGTTTATACAGTGATAAAGATATAAACACAGAACCAGTGGGAGGAGGATCGGAGCTGCAGGGCTGGAGAGGCAGACGACCACAGTGGGCTGCTCCACGGGGCTCCATCTCTTTCCCTCTTGCTCAACCTTTCCCTCTCTCTGTATTATTATCATTTCTCACATTGAGGCCCAATAGCCTGCTGCTAAAAGCTGCTGTGTGAAGTTGATGTTGATTAAAAGTCATAAACCCGATTCGCAGTGGTCGTCGGAGTTTATTTAAAGAACTGAACGCGACAGCCTACATGATCTATTTATGAACTGATTGTGTTTACTGACCCCCAACAACCGCCTCCTGATTGGCCACTCAGCGCCTGTAAGTGTGTGTGCTTAGTTTGAAAACCTGTCACACATCTTCATGGTGTAATCAGAGCGGACAGCAGTCTCAGGAAGCAGCTGACGGTTCAGTGGCTCCACAACAGGCTCATTACAGCCCGATCCACACTGAGACAGCAGTGATAAGCCTGAACAACCATTCACAGGTCAGACTCGCCTCCCGCAGGGCACCTTTGTTCTCCGGGATGGACGGTAACCTGAGAGGGACAAACTTACCTTTGCCATTTGGGTGCTTTCCATTTTTCACACACTGCTGCTTCAGCGGAGGCTCGTGGTCGATGGTGTACCCCTTCTGGAAGAGAGAGAAGAAGAAGAAGAAAGAAAACATAGAAGATGTAACTGCAAAGTCGTCACGCGAGGAAGGCAGAGCGGTGGATAAATAAACAGAAATCCACAACACGACAATCATCAACACACAAAACAGTCAGTAACACTGAGGGGAACTAAAAGTTATCGAGGTTGGTGGTACTGAACAGTCTCAGCACACACAGCTACGGTAAGCCCTGAGGGACAAACGTGTCAATCATTCATCACCTACGAAGGGTGAAGCTGTAATGTGGCTTTTCCCAACAACCTGAGCAACGCTGACACAAGTGACATCACCTGAGGACATTTACCAGACTTCACACAACTCCCTCTGCAGACACTTTACAATATATATATGCAGTGGTTCTCCCCAACACCTGGAAACACCTGGAAACACACGCGGGGGGGGGGGGGGGTCCCCCTTTAATAACAATATTTACATCCAGACTGCAGGTTTCCTCTGAAACATGCGAGTTAGTGTGAAGGATTTCTGTCTCGAAATGTTGGACTGTTCCTTTAACAACATTCAGCTGCCAGAGTTTAGTTCTTCTGATCCAGATTTTCTCTCTTCCCTCCTCCTCCTCCTCCTCTTCCTCCTCTTCCTCCTCTCTCAGGGTGTTTCTCAGCTGCTCCTCTCCTGTCTGACTCCAGGTCAGTTGGACAGCGTCCTCTCTGACTGAATGGACTTTGTGTTGGTTGCTAGGAGACCTCATCAGGCTTCAACATGGTGACAAGGCCCTCTCTGTCTCATAGACCCCCTTCCCCTCCCGCCTCCCACCTCTTCAGGGCTGATGGGGGTGATGGTGGGGGTGAGAGGGAGTATGAAGTCTCCACTGTGCCCCTCAGTAATTTAACTCAAGGTTCAGGACATTTAAACCAAGACGCAGCCAACATGACCCGGTTAGTTAGTGATTAATAATAATTCATATGTTCAACATAAACACAAGATTCACTGAAACAATAAAAGCCGAGGGCCCTTCTCATCACAGTGCATCAACATCAGTTCAGTTATTATTTTTATTTGTGCATTAACAGACAAATCAGCACACAAACTAAATGACGTGTTGGTTCACTGTGAGACACAAGCAGTGATGGAAAGAAAAGAAACTCTCTGTCTTTTTGTAAATGCATGAGGAGATAAACTGTGATACGTTGTTACTGTCAGTGCGTCCTGAAGACGAACGGCAGCCTCTCCCTCTTGCCCTCGGACTCGACGGTCTGTGTTGTTCAGATTAATCCCCCTGAGGCCTGTTTGTGTGTGTTATGTTGGGCTGCATGTGTGGCATCTGAAGCTGAAAAAGACGAGTCTGTCCTCTGCTGGTCAAACATCGACATTACACCTCCGTCATCACACAAACCAGACCCAGCGGCGGAGGAAGTACTGAGATCATTTACTGAGGTAAAAGCAGTAATACTGCTGTGTAACACTACTCCATTACATGTAAAAGTACTGAAAATGTACTTAAATGATCAATGTAATGGTACATTAATAGCAGTATAGAGGCATTAGAGGCATTTTTATATTGTCACTGGTGAAAAGGGAGCAAATGTTCGGACTTTAAGAAAAAATTATTGGCACAATGTGCCAATTATTTTTAATTTAATTCACTGTTTGTTCAGTTTTAAGAGTGAAAAATGTCCCTCACAGTTTCCTGTAGAACACAGAGACGTATTCAGATGTCTGGTTTGTTTTGACCGTCAGTCTGAAACTCAAAGAGTTTGAACTTATTTTAGAAGAAAAGTCTCAAATTCTCACGTTTAAGAAGCTGGAACCATCGAACATTTCTACCTGTTCATTTTTCTGTCGATCAATGAATCAACAGAGTCACTGAATCATTGCAGCTCTACTAATTAATTGTAATATTAATCTTGTTGGCTGGTCAAATCTATAAGTTATAAAACTCATAACCAGCTCCCATTGGGTTCAGGAGGCGGACACCTTCTCTACATTTAAGATACGGGTTAAAACTGTCCTCTTTGATAATATGGTTCAAGCTGCCTCAGGTGAGCCCTGAACCATCCCTTAGTGACGCTGCTATAGGCCGCTGGCAGAACTCCCACAATGCACTGAGCATATCTCTCTCTCTCTCTCTCTCTCTCTCTCTCTCTCTCTCTCTCTCTCTCTCTCTCTCTCTCTCTTCATGCAGGTATCTCTGACTCCTGTTATGATGATCTAGAAAATTTATAATTAACATTTTTTGAGCTGAGTGAAAGAATCAGACCACCTTAAACAACCTCCGACCACCTTTAAACAACCTCCGACCACCTTAAACAACCTCAAACCACCTTAAACAACTTGGACCACCTAAAGCAATCTCCGCCCACCTTACCTTAAACAACCTTAAACAACATCTAACCACCTTAAACAACCTCCACCCACCTTAAACAATCTTAAACAACCTCAAACCACCTTATAAAAACAGACCACCTTAAACAACCCGATAATCAAAATGTGTAATGTCATCTTTGTGTCTTTGAGACACTGGAAAACAACAGAGTATAATCTAAAACTAACTGAACTAAGTTTTACTGCCAGAGACCTGAAGGGAGAAGACCCCCCCCACACACACACACACACACACACACACACACACACACAGGTGATTACAGAGGCCTGTTCTTCTTCTTCTTCTCTGCGTCAGCTCAGGTTTCAGTATTTTTAGCTGCAGAGATTTTCTCTGATTGTCTTAATCTGCCTCTCTGGTCCGAGCTGGATTTAACCCATTGATGATCCACACCACAAACACACAAACCTGGTTTATTTAAAGCCACGTGTGTGTTTCGTGTGAGGGATCGGTCGGTCTGACCCTGGATCTGTCAGGCTGCAGCGGGGCGGAGGTCAGAGTGAGTCCCATGTTCTTCTTCTTCTTGTTAATGAGCGACGTTACGTAACCGCAGCTGAAAATACTCCGCTGCTATTTATTCTCTCAGACTTGATTCACTTACTCACACATGAGTTCACAGAAGACAGGATCTGAGCTGTGATTGGTCGAGACCGGTCCGACATGCACACAGCATCTGACTGTCACTAAATCACATTCTCCGATATTAAAACACAGTGAAGGATTTAATCGCTGCTGCATTTTTATTCCATCTTAAATGAAACTGAGAGCTGTATCCAAAATAAAACATATAACATAACTTTATTTATACATTTAAACATGTAGAGACAAGCTGAGAAAACCAGCTGAAATTTATGATGTAGGGGCTTTAACATTTAAAAAGTAAAAAAACTAATTTGCAGACAAACACAGACTTTCAGTGAAACCAGCTGGAATAAACTCACTTTACATGTGAACAGATTTCTGCTGTTTTTGTGTTAATATCTAATGAAAACTCTCTGTTTTTAATAATATTTTAAGTCATTATCACTAAAGATTAGTCACTTATTTTATATCCTGGCAGCTTTATACTTTATTCAGACTTGCAGCTGAGACAAAAGGAGACATGTACGTGGGGGGAGGACAGGATTACTTTAATATTACTGTCAGGTTACTGGTTTAAAACAGCCCTTTGAAATAACCGAGGTTGCCTTTACTGTGTCAGTGCTGTATCGACCCTCACAGGTGTGGCTGCAGTTTGACCACTAACCACCTGGTCAGTTCACAGCTTAGTGACAAATACAGCTGTCCAGATGTGTTAGTAAACGGTGTTAGAGATCTGTGCTCGGTGCACAGGAACCAGAACTGAACCCCAACCCCTGGCAGCTGTTGTGTTCACTGTCGCTGGTTGACATGAACACCAACATGAAGTAGGAGGAGTTCAGTGAACGCTACACAATATGTTCTGGAGACAGTTTAACACTGAACCAGTGAGGAGAAACGAACAACTCAATCACACTGAGGCAACAGCAGAACGACAAATGACCTGTTACTCTCAATTATCTGTAAATCAACTCAGGACCCGACTGAAGCCGAAGCCTCGATCTGGAATCAAACAGGCTCACATCTGCTGCTGCTGCTGCTGCTGCTGCTGCTGCTGCTGCTGCCGTGTCCACTACAGGCCGAAAACCCCCTGAGGTGTCATAAATACAGATCAAAAATAAAAGATGACGCAGTGCAGACTCTGGAGGCAGAAGAACTCTTGATGTTGTTAGTGTCAGGTTCATGCTCAGACCAGCTCAACATCTTTGGACACATGACAAGATAAAAAATTCAATGCTCATAGAGAGATAATCTGGAGAGTAGACCAACGCTGCGTATAGACTGTGAGACTTCAGACCCCCCCTCCCTCTCAGTATGTGTCGATGTGCAGCTCTGAGTTTCATCTGGCCTCCACCTGCTGCTGCTGACGGGAACACTGCACTGAAAATAGACTAATGGGTCCATCTGAGGGGACATTACAGATACATGACCCACTCCGATACCTCCGTCCATACGCCCCTCCACCCCGCTGTCAGCTGTTGGTTACCGTAGCAACAAACACACCCCAACACGCCCTCCTCAACAGGTGTGTCGCGCCCCATAGCTCAAATATTTGTAAATGCTCTGCTTTTTCTGAGGGTGTTTGAGGAATCTCTCTCCTCCGAGCTCAGCTTTGTTTCCCAGCTCTGTGGAATTTTCTTCTTTTACTTTAGCCGTCACAGAGGAGTGGCTCTCTGCCAAACAGTCGCAGCACCTGGCCGCAGCGATGCACAGGTGTACTCCAGGACACTGTGACATCACTGTTAGGTGTGGTTACAGGTGTCCGACCACTAGGGGAAAAGTAGTGAAGGTAGTACACAGGACTGAGAGAAGTCTCATCCATTCAAGTCCAAGTCTTTGATTTGATGTGGTTTTTAAAAGACCTGTCTCAATCAGAGTAATTTGTGTTTTTTGTTACTCTACTTTTTTTTTTTCCAGCTTAAAAATTATCAACAAGATTGACTTTGTATCTTCAATATTCTTCCTGTTGAGTTTTATGATCCATTGAGGGACAGAAATGTCTTTGTTCTGGGAGACTGCCAGGATCCAGGACTGGGATAAGTGGTCTGAATCTGGGCTCATTGTGAAGCTGGCACACATAACTAAAGAAAAAAGTTTTATAAATAAAATGAAACAATACATAATCTAAAACATATAAATGTATATATATATATATATATATATATATATATATATTAAAAAAAACAGTTCAGCTTGAGGTTGTGATGCCACATGACCTCTGACCTCTGATCTCATCTTCACATCCCAAAATATCTCAATCAGTCGTGGTGTCATGTTAATGTGAATTTAAAAATAGCCTCTGATTTCTGTAGCATGTAAAAAATGACTTTATTACTTTATTAAACTTGAGTCCAACGATGACAAACAAACACCAGTTAATAAAAGTAAGGTTGCAACTAAGAGTGACTTGTTTTTGTTTCGGTTTATTATCATTATTGTTAATATTTGTTTTATGCAACGGCTCAAATTGCTTTGAGCTGGAATAAGCTAGAAACATGAAACTTGGCCCAATAACTGGAAATGATGTGCATGTGCTTCTCAAGAAATATGAGCCCAATCAGCCAGATGGTGGCACCGTGATTGAGTGCAAGTTTGGGAAAGCCACACCCCTCACACCACGTCCGACTCAATGTGCTCTACAAAAAAGTCTCTGGGGCCCTAAAAGTCCCCCATGATGGATTTTCGGCCATATTGAATTTTTTTAAAAACACATTTCCTCATCTCCTCCTAATAATAGAAATCCAATAAACCAATAAACTCCACAAGGGGCGGGGCTTCGCAGGAAATTGGCGACAACTCGTTAACGATTTGACCAATCATCCTAAACCCGGCGGACAGAATATCACCACATTTGAACATGATTTTAGGGCCAGTTTTAACAAAAATCTGCAGAGCTTAATTGATTGGTCCAAGTGGGCGTGGCCTATCAAATTATTATTCATAACTCAAGATGCCTTTGATGAATCCTGACTAAACTATCAATAGACATCTTGCAGTACGTCCTGAACATACACACTGAGTTTTGTTCACATCCGATGAAGGGGGGACAAACGGTGGAACTTTGATTCCACAGTTATTTAAAAGTTGTATACGTTGTAATGATGAAACAAGTGTCTGATTGGTCTAAATCCTTCAACCTGAAGTGACTTTGCTTGGATTTGTGAAGCCTGAAACCCACAAAAATATTAGTTAGTGAATCATAATGAAAGATACCCATCAGTTCCCACAAGCTGACATCTACAAATATTTCCATCCAAACCCCATCAAGGCTGGATCCAGGGAGTCGTCATCATTTTTGTTTAAAAAAAGATTTTAACGATGTGTCAGTCGACTAATCAATGAATCAGCTGATCAATTCAGCTCAGACTAAACATGTAAAACTTCTGACAGGTTCAGGTTTCTGTAGCTAAAGACAAAATGGTGAAACAGTCAGTTTGTGCTGGAAATAGATGGTTTCACAAACTTCCAACCCACTCTCACAACAGTTTGTGAAATTTAATCTATTGATTTATGTACATGGACTCAAACTTTCAAACTAATGTATTTCAAATGGGAAAATTTTTAGAATTAGTGAAGCGCTACATTCATCAAAGCACAGACATGGCAGCAGAGTCACTACGAGCCGGATGGACGACGTCCAAAGATCAGGACCGTGACAACAGAGACCAGGTTCACATCCAGAGCCCCGTCTGTGGTTTAGACAACAAAAGCTCTTTGGTTAAGGTCAGTGAAAGATGGTGGTTCTGGTTAAATGTAAATAAACAGGTTGTGTCTGAAGTCACTGTGAACTGTCTCTGTATCAAACCACATCTTTATGAAACCTTAACAAAGTGCCGTGAGAGTCTGAACAGAACCATAAACCCACAGTGTACTGTTAAGAAACCCATGTGCACAAATCTTTACAATACATTTTGCGTTGAAGCTTCAATCAAATCCAAATCTACTGTAAAACCGAGCTGTTAAACTCTTAGGGTCTAAACAATAATCCTTCTCCGCCAGAGACAAAAAGCAGCAGTGCAGGACTGACCTTCTTTCCATACGCAGCTCCCATTCTTCCCAGTGCTCTGCTGAGTCTTTGTTGTTTGTTTGTGGCAGCAGGTTCACAGTCCACACAGTCTTCCTGCCTTCCTGCCTTTCTTTCCTCTCCAGCACTTTTCCCAGCAGCCTCTGCCCCCCGACCCCCCCACCCCCAACACCACCACCACCACCACCACCTCTTTGTCCTCCCCCCAACTGCCTGGCAGCCTGACAGCCCGGGCGCCGGGGTGTGTTAGCCCGCCAAAGTGTGAGGCAGCCCTGCCAGCTTCATAACACCGAACCAACATCAAACCAGAGACAGCAGAGGAAAGAGCAGCCGGTCGGAGCTGAAGCCGTCCGAGTGGCTGTGGGAGGGGGTGAGTGGGGTGGGGGAGGAGGTGTCCCTGCCACCTGTTACTGCCTGACTCCCTGCTCTCAGCGGTGAGGAGTTAAGGTGCTCTGATTGGATTAATGTAATTGGTGGAGTCAAGGAGGGAGTGAAGGAGTGAGCAGTGAATCTGGAGTCATGTTCGCTGAACATCTTCGGGCTCAAAGTTTCTCCTAACTGTTTGAGTTTGAGTAGAAATGTGGTTCCAGCTGGTCTGAGAGTCATTCACAAGGTATTTTATCTGTAAGAGTCTGAGGAGTGAGACGTCACGGTCTGTATGCACAAAGGATCTTATCTCACCACTTACAGTCCTCAGTGAAACCTCGAGGACTTTTTCTCAAAACTGCTGAAAATAATATACATTTTGTCACGTTTATATGATAATGTTGTTTTATCAATTTGATCTATTTTGAATTAAATTATTCTTATATATACATTAACTTTTGTTCGGGTTGTGGTGTCTGATTGTGACAGTGGTTCTCTGGATCTGTTGGTCCTTTTCCAGTCTCACTGGTGGCCCAGATATTATATTGCTGTGTTATTATCAGTTAAGTTGAGAGGGTTTCCAGTTGTCCCACAGGTGAGATAACAGGTGTTCGTATGAATGGCCACAAGATGGAGACAATAAACCACAAACTGCAGGAAAGCTTCATTGTGTGATTGGAAGGATCTGGAGGGATTTCCAGTTGTTGTGCCTCATGGACCATGAAGGTCCAGTGAAGGCTGGGGAATTGAGTTGCAGAGATAGGGGGATTATTTTTAGGGTTTTAGGTTTCAGTGCTGTTTGTTTAGGATAGTGTCTAGTGTCTGTGATTAGCACAGCACAGGTGATGGATCAAGGGGGCTGGCGCTCTCCTCTTATCAGCACACAATCAGCTAGAGACTAGACATTTTTAATCTACTCTAATGGCTAAATATATAAAGATGATTACGTGGAATAGTAACGGATACCACAATCCTATAAAAAGAAGGAAGATGTTGAGTTATTTGAAATTTAAAAGAGCAGATATTGCCTTGATTCAGGAGACACACATGGACGGAAAAGAAGCAGACAAGTTTTAAGCAGGACCGGATCGGACAGGTTCTCCATAAATCAACTTCTAGGAAAAAAAAAAACAAGGTGGCAATTTTAGTCCATAAGTTGAATTGAATTTTACTTAAATACACAGTTGGTTCAAGATATAACATTTAAAGATCTAATATATAACTTTTCCACATTAAAATGTCCAAATGTTCCAAATGTTTCCATCAATTTTCAAAACATTTTAATCAATCTCTTTGCACAAATTTACTTTTTATCCAATTTTAAGCCACAATTTACAATACAAAAAATTACCAAGATTTAACTTGGTAATTTTTTTTTACTATTTTAACTGGATGAAGGAGTTTAGTCATGCTAGCTCTCCGCTCTCCTCACACAAAACTTGGGCCAGTAGTTTGCCACAAAATATGGTGCTTTTTCATTTGATGCATGAAATTTGCTTATGATTGATCAAAGTGAGTGTGGCTCAAAAACATCTTAATCTATAGATATTTCACATTCAAACGTCAAATATACCGGAAAAAGACTGAAACGTATTAAATGTTCTTTATTGAGCAAGTGAAGTCAGTGTGCAGATGTCTTTTCTACCTCATACGTGTCTACCTCACCTGCCCACCTGTCACAAAGACTAATCAGGTGTGCAAGAGATTTTTGATGACATTCCAAACTTCAAAAGAAAAATCACAATAAATCACATGTAGGTCCTACAGCATATCCACTTAATTGTGGTAAGCGTTTGCCTCACTGCAACCTATGGTCAATTCAGAAGTCTGTCACTCTATATTTTTCAAACAATGCAAAACCAATTTATATTGATATCTCCACAAGTCTTCAAACAAATGCTACCAAAACTGACACAGGCATTCTCTAGATGGTAGATATCAAGTGTTTCTAACAGTGTTTGAATGGGACAAACAGTGAGTCTGCAGTGCCTGACTAATCAGTATTATATGCACAGCTTTTTCTTACAATACACCTGACCCCAGTAGAAGGATGTGTGATTTTTTTTCAGAGTTTTATCACCAACATTTTGACTGTTGTAAGCGTTTTTAAGGTTAAACAGACAAAAATACCCCAGTCTTACACATGTGATGTCAAGTCAAGTTGTGAAACCATGTCTCCACACACAGTGGCACAGTCAGGAAGACCCAAACCCAATGTCCACCCTCACAGACTCAGAGGCGAGTTACCGGTAAGTTTGTGAGGGTGTAGTGCTGTCCCGCTGTCAGACCATCGAGGGCATGAGGGCTCTCCATCAGACAATTTGAGCCCTTTATGCACACTTACTGTAAGTCTGCAATTCTGCAGACTTTTATACCTAAAGTTCATAGTGTTGTGACATAAAACACGGGGTTGCCATGGTTATCAGGGAAGCGTAAAAAACGACAAACAACGGCCATAAAATGTAACAAATACAATAGACGAAGAGTGGTTAACAAACAAGCGTGTAAGGAACGAACCCTAATGTTAGCATTACAAGAAAAAAGACAGTATAAACACAGAGCTCACTGGTGATTCAGAGTCTGAACTGTGGAGTTTTTTGTCCTATGATCACATGATGATGAATTCCAAATCTGATTCAACATTATTTTTTTCGTTTACAAACAGGGAATGAAAGGAGGGAATAAAAATGTACAATCAAAAGTCCCAAACCCACAAATGTTTTGGCATCATCAAGGTAGCGTGATATGAGTGCTGTCCCATTCCTCTTTATACCATTTTGAGCCCTTGCAGCCTCTCACAGTCAAACACTCACCAGGTGACGTCAATTAGGTCTGTGAGGGTTTAGGGTTTAGGGTTTAGGGTTTAGGGTTTATAGAGGGCATTGGGATTGGGCCTAAATCACCTTCTCTTAGGGCACAAAGGTCAAGGTCAAATCCCAGGTGGCCAAAGTCCTACTTGCCAACTACGTAACAATTCATGCACATGGTGTCCAAATGCTCAGTCTGCTTGGAGTCCTTTTTTTTTTTCTTTTTTTACACAGAGGTGAGGGGGGTTGTTTTCCAAAAAACTTAAAAATGATAAAGAAAAAAAAATTAATTCAGCACAACACAACCAGGTGACATCACACTTACTCCGTATTTACTTATTTACACAATAAATAAAATATCAATAATCAATTATTAAACATGGTGACATGACGATCAGACTGAAACACACCACAGAGCTGCAGAGTTATCACATGATTTAATATTTCAATCATGTGATCCACAAACATGGCTGTCAAGTCTCAAAACCCCACACAATTGGATGTCCCGCCAGTTACCATGGAGACCTGTAAAGACCAGTCCGGTCTCTACTGGTCTGCAGTGGGCGGGGTCTCCGGCCCGTCGTGGCTCGGACCTGACATCTGCATGAAGAGCTCCCTCAGCTCTGCCATGTCATCATCGAGGGCCGGCAGGGGCGGGACCGACCGCTGCTCGCGCTCCTCGATGAAGTCCCACAGACGGACGCTGTTCATGAACTGAGAAAACAAACATAAACACTGTTAATAAACTACAAAACCCAGGAGCACTGAACTGATGGAAGTCTGAATCAAAATGGCAGCAATGGTTTCTGACCCGGACGTTGCCCTCGGAGCTCAGCTGTTTCCGTGGCCGGTCGGGTTCTGCTCGGGTTCCGTCTGGGAAGGCGTGAAGGTACAAACACTTCCCTCCAAACGGACACGAACCGCGTCCTTGATCGAAGTACTTACAGGCCTTCTTACTGCAGACACAGACAGGAAATAACACTGAGGTGACCTGCAGTGTGTTTCTGGTGCACTAAAACACTGAATCAGATCTGTGGCGGTATGAACCTACAGAAAGCAGCACACACTTCATTAATAGATGTGTGACAACATCATTCTGATCAGCTGAAAATATGATATAAAAGAATAAAATGACAAAGAGGCAAAGAATATAATGTTTGTCTTATAGAGTCCAAGCTGAAGCCAAAGAACTGAGCTTTAAAATGTTGCAGCATGTTTGTTCCACTTGCATCATCAAGTGGATGTTGTGAGAAACAGACAGAACAGCATTTCCTCCTGAGTGAATTAGTGCAGGACGTACAGTATACAGTCTGTTAAAGATGGAGTACTCGAATAAGCTCCTGTGATTTCATTGGCTGGAAAGCAGCGGGTAGACTTGGCCACTCAGGCACACACAGGTAGCTCACCTGACTCCAGACTTGAAGAGGTCTATGAGGTGGTCCTTGTCCTCCTGATCCTCCACCCAGTAAACTGAGGGGATGACAAACTCTGAGACGACCCGACACTCCGGACACGACCTGAGACAAAGAGACATTTCATCAGACAAACTGAGACCGTGTCCCGACGTAGACTTCACAGAATCTGTCCCGACTTCACAGACTCCATCTCAACTTAGCAGACACTCTGTCCCGACCTCGCAGACTTTGTCCTTGACTCTGGTTTTACGCAAACAGACTCTTACTTAATGATCGTGTTGCTGAAGGTTCTGGTGCAGCGCCACTTTCTGATGCAGGCCAGACAGAAGGTGTGACAGCAGGACGACAGAATGCCGAACCTGCGGTCCGATGGGTTTGCCTTCTGCACCACCACCTCCATACAGATGGAACACACCTGAACAACAACAACAAAAAAAGTTCTTGTTACCATACTGTAACCATAACAACCAGATCAGTGACTCAATCAACCCACCTTGTCCTGGCTGAGCTGTGCAGCAAACGCCTTCTCCATGTCGGCCTCAAAGGCCGCCAGACACATCTGCAGACACAGACAGACAGTATCAGAGCTATCCAACCAGCCTGCCTATAAAAACTACAGGCTGAAACCAACATCGATCGAGTCCTATCAGACGCAAAGTCAAGTGATGCCGTGACAAATGGTTTACATGTTTGATCATTTGTGTTTCCAGGGACAATTCATCGGTTGACCGACCATCCTTCGTCCAGTTATTGCTGTAAGAAGCTCTGGTTTCTTGTTTGTTTTCACAACAGAGTTCCCATGTGACCTTTACATCCACGGGCTCACCTGATAGGTTTAAGGTCTAGATAGCAGACAACAACTTATCTGGGTGGACAGCTTTTAGTCTCTGAACACCAGAGTCAAACTGTTTCTGACGAGAAGATAAAATGACCTCCACAGTGTGGATCGTTCACTTCCATCACTATGTTACGATGCAGGTTTACAGTGATGGTGGCTTGTTTGCTCCCACCTACACCCCAGGATTAGAAGTTGAGTTACACTAAACTCAGCTTAAAAGCAAACATTCTTGCTTGTATGTCAGACTATTTCAGATTTTATTGATGCATTTTTCTTGTTTTTCCGGGTAGCCATTGATTTTCCATTTCATTTCTGTATGAATGTCACAGTTTCATGTTACAAATTTCACTATTTAATAGATTTTTATATCGTCCATAATGAATGGAAACATCAAAATAAATCCATTTAAATGTTGTCAATCACAGCAGCAGCGTTACAGGACGCTTCACTGTGACAAATGAGTCTTAATGAATCCACAAGAACATGAATAACTCCTCCTTTACTTCTATTAAGTTCAATCAAATCAACGTGCACACCTTCTCATGCGCTCTCCTCTGCTCAGAATCGTGGGGATGGAGCACCTGCAGCCCACACACCTCACACAGGTCGCCATGGAGATAGGTACAGTTTTCTTCATAGAAACAGTGTCCATTGGCAGCATAGGGGCACAGCTGGGGGAGGTTCTGGGAAGGCCCACACACTGGGGGAGTGGCTAAAGGGAGCACAGGTAAAAAAAAAATTTGACTAAACATTTATTAACGTCTTTGATCAGGACGCCTCATCACGTGTTACTGATTGCATCACTGAGCGCTAGCAGCCAATCAGAAGTGAGTGTGTTAAGTGTCCAACCTTGATCCTGCGCTGAAGCGTCCAGGCCCGTCCTGATGGCTTCCACATAGGAGTGAGGAGCTGCAGCTGTTGAGACATCTGACCACATACTGTCTGCTGGAGCCCCGAACATCCTGTCTACCCTGTCTACACCTAGAACTGAGAGACGGACTCGGTTAGAGGTCAGACAGCTCAGTTTTTCTTTGGACAGGTATATGAGCATGTACAGTCGGTCTGCAGCGTGTTAAGTCACCTCTATCTCTCAGGACCAGGTTCTTCTTCATTCCACCTCTGACTGAAGGCCCGCCACCAGCTCCCCCGATGCCAGCTCCCCCACTGCCAGCTCCCCCGCCGCCAGCACCCCCTCCACCTGCCTGATCCTCTGGAGCTCCTCCCCCTCCACCTCTTGATGAAGGTTTGATGTGGTCATACCTGTACACAAGTCATACACATCTAAATATACACAGGAAGTAATGTAACTGTTTTTACTGTAGTCTGATGACTGCAAATACAGGATATGACTGGATGTTACCTGCCAGGTGAGCGTTACCTGTCAGGTTTGTTCTACCTCTCAGGTGAGTGTTATTTGTCAGGTGAGCGTTACCTGCAGCGTTCTCCATAAGCACACACTCCTCTCTGGTAGAACTTGCAGATGGTGGAGGGTTTACTGTTGTTCAGGTCGTGAGAGAACAGACAGCGGCTGCCCTCTCTGCACACACCGTGGAGGAAATACCTGAAACACAACATATGTGTTACACCAGCTGCACAGGAAGTGACATCAGCAGCTTCCAACAAACACACATCATGGGAACAGAAGATGTCCTGCTCTGTGATTGGCTAGCAGTACAGATGGTCAGTTTAATCATTGTTCTAAATCAGAGCTCAAGGTTTATTAACCTCTAGGTTACCATAGCAACAGTGCTGACCCCTGGAACCTCCTCAAGGACCATTTAAATCTTGTCAAGGAGCCTTTGAACTTTCCTAAAAACCATTTGAACCTCTGGTTCCACTTCAATGAGCATTTCAAAGGTCTCAAATACTTTTTTTTTTTTTGCCTTCCCAAGCACCACTTTAACCCTCCCAAGGCCCGTTTTAATCTCTTCTCCCCACATATATCCAGGTTACTGTAGCTTTCTGTAAAAATTAAAAACAGCATATATTAACATGGAAGAAGCTGAAACCACCGATTTTCTATTTAAAAATAAAATAAGCAGTTAATAAATGATCAGAAAAGCCGAAGATTAATTTGCCAATGATCAGCGTTGATCGATTAACTGACTGGTAGTTTCAGCTCTTAACAGACATTAAACCATTTCCAGCTCCGTTAAACCTTTGAACCCCACCACCCTCACAACCTGGCAGACAACCAGACGGACTGACTGACTGACAGGAGGTGCAAGTGAGGTGAACCAGATGAGTCAGAATCAGTTTGACTCAGTTTGAACTTCTACACAAGCTAACAGCTAAAAACATTAGCACGATGCTAACGCGCCCTTCCAGTTTTCGGTCAGAAACAGCGCGAAACTCAAACACAGACAGGCAACAGACGGACAAGTAATAGACAGACGGACAGACTCACCTGCAGGTCACCTGTTTGGTGCTCATCTTCCTCGCTGAGCTTCAGCTACGACGGCTGCTTCAGAGTTGTCACTCCGGTGTCCCGTTCTAACAGTTCCGACTGTGCGCCGCAGTCACAGCAGAAAGGTTCCTATAAGCTTTATTTGACTGTTATTAACGGTGAGAAGGCTTACATTTACAGTTTCTAACATCTTTCATCAACCAATCACACATTCTGTCAAGTTTTTGTATGAGACAATATCTTTGCTTTGAAACCTGAGTTCAATGGTTCAGATGAGTTGCGACGTTTTACAGGTGAGCTATGGTGTGATGTTGTACCATATAAGCTGCTCTGATAGGTGCACATTCACCTTTGAGAATGTTAACAACAAAACTGTGGCGTCACAGATCCAGCAGTGGCTCCGCCCCTACCTGTCCCCTGGTTTCCTGTCCGTCCACCTGTCCGGAGTCCCCATGGAGATCAGAGACTTGTTGCGGTTCAGACACTGCGGCAGGACCGTCTACACGCTGGACGGTCCGGCGGGACTTTGGTGCCCGGTGTGCGGCCTGGCGGTGCGACTCGGCCTGATGGAGGCACCGGTCCGGATTCAGATTCCGGTAGGAGACGGACACCGGGCGGCCTGCTGCTTCCTCATCACGTCTCGGCACGGAGTGGCTGGGTTCAGGTAAACTGATGTGGTTTATTGTATTTGACCCGAGCCTGCAGGACTCTGGACTGAGCCACTGATACCGACCATCACATCAGAGAGTTCTCAGAGACATGGACAGGACACGGTTCAGGTTGAACAGGGTCGGAGAGCTCCTCAGGTTTACAGTAGATGGACCAGGGTTAGGTGAGCTTCCTCTGTTAGAACACCTGTTGGACACCTGTAACATCGCCTGCTGTAATGGTGAAATAAGTACAATTAAAAAATACTGCATTACAAGTAAAGGTACAAGTATTGTCTAGTATTATCCTCCATTATATCTGATTATAAAATGGTCATTCTATCCTATTCTTTCTATTTCATTTTTCTTTTCTGTTTTTCTTTTCTTTTTCATTCAATTTCTTTTTGTTGTATTTTATATTATGCTGTATTTCATACTATTTTAATTTTTAATTGAATGTTCATTTTATTTTGTTGTTCTTCTTCTTATCTTATTTAATTTTTATTTCTATTCATTTTAATGTAATTTCATTTAAAATGAACTGTATTTCATATTTTGAATTAATTTCACAAATTTCAGTTAGGTTGACATCTGCACAATTTCAAATTCAGGTGGTTAAAATTGACCTTTTTATGACTCGTATATCTGCCTTCACATCTGTGCTGTGGCATTATTTATGTGTGTTATACTCATTATTTAATCTGTATCTAAATAGTCAGAACATCATCAGAACGCCAGTGAGAAAATTCTAGATCAACTCTGATGATATTAATTGGATCTTTTGTGTCACTTCACATATTTTATTACATCACCATTCACATATTTAGAATATCAGCACCTTTAAAAATTTGATTTGGATCTGCTGTTTGTCTCCACAGTGAAGAGAAGGAGTCTGAGCTTCATGTTGGCATCTCCAACTCTGAAGGTAACAGCTTATTTTATCCTATTTTACCATAATTTACTTTTTGTGTGTGGGTTTTTTGGGGGTTTCTTTTTTTGGTATTTTCTTTTACTTTATTATATCTTAAAATATCTTCTAATGTCTATATTTATAATTTTAGATTTTAACGCTTTAATTGTACTTGTACTTTAACTGTTATATTCTACTTATTATTTAACTACACTTTGTATTTTTGTTTTAAATTTTTTTTATTGTTTATTTAATAACATATTTTGTTTTTATTACATTTTTATATTTTACTCTATTTAAAAAATATATATATTTTCTATTTAATTAGGTTTTTTATTTTTTAAGATTTTATTTAATTTAATCATAAATTATAGTTTACTTTTAATTTTCTTATTTTATTTTGTGTGTTGTTGCAGGTGTGGTATTTAGTTATACAGAGTCGGGAGTTCAGTGTCAGCAGCAGGGATGGGAGCAAAGTATCATTGTCCCTTTAATTGACCCCAGCAACGACAGCCTCAGTTTCAGGAAGCTGTGGGACAAACAGCTGGAGACCTACAGTCATCTGAACACCTGGACAGCAGACAGGTCAGATCTGTCTCTTTCTCTCTCCAGATGAAAAAACAACTTGGCAACTCTGAACTGCAAGAATGATGAAGACTCTGCTGAAACTTGTAAAATGATCAGCGTCTGTTGCCAGGTTGTTTTTTCATGTGGGTGTTTTTTTATTTGAACACCTGGTCGGCAGGTGAAGCAGCATCAGCTCTTTTCTCTCTATGCAGGTTTCAGGAGGAGAGGGAGTTTGGGTCTTGTTGCTATGGTTTCGCTCTGAGCTTCATCAACCATGTGATGAGGGCAGAGGGCAGGAGAACAATCAGCAGTGAGTGTTTCACCTCTCAGTACATCCTTCCCAGGATGGAGATGACCTCCAGGTATCTGTCAGTGTACCAGCACGTCCGTCAGCATGGACACTACAGCACTGCAGAGTAGGATGGTCCCTGAAGTACCCACCTGCTTGGTCTATTTGCTGGAAACTGCCAAGGTGGTTTTGCCTCTTTAATAGAACACTCAGATCTCCCAGGGTCCTTGAATGGTTTGGTGCATTAGATGGAAACACTCAAGTCTCCCAGGCCCCCCTGAACTACCTGCTGGTCTGGTGTATTATCTGAAACACTCAGGTCTCCCTGAACTACTCTCTGGCTTTGTGTTTTTGCTGGGATTGCTGGGACAACTCTCTGCAGAGAGTACAGATATTTAACATACACAGTATTTATATTTGATCCAGATTGTTTTTGTCATTTAACAACAATGAAACAGTGAGGAAATATTCATTGTGATGGTAAAATCTGCTTCATCAGGATGTACAGTTGTGTAGCATGTAGATACTGCTGATCACGTTGAGTGAACCTTCAGCAGAACATTAAGTAAAAATCTGAGGTCTGAAAATAAAAACAAGAAATGTTAAGTTGAATGAACTTGTTTGCGTGTAGGTTTGAAACACGGATGAAGAATGTTTCTCATGTTTTTCACACGTGTCCACATGTGTTTTGTTGTTGTGCACACCTGAGCTGACAGATCAGATCACACACACACACACACACACACACACACACACACACACACACACACACACACACACACACACACACACACACACACACACACACACAAACACAGTTTGATAGGTGAGATGGAAAAAGTGTTGACCTACATTCTGTCTGTCTGCTAAACTAATCAGGTCATCAGGACATCATCTTTTATTTTGAAAGTTTTTATTTCATTAGTCTTGGACAGAAACAAAATCAGACAGAAAAAAATTATTATGCAACTATTTTTGAAAATTAATTACAATCAGTTTTTCCTCTGGTTGTGAGGAAGAGCTGATTCTGTTTCCTGTCACCGTAAACCGAAGTTACAGTGACACCAACACCGGTCTGCAGATAAACACCGGTTTCCATGACGACGCTGCCAACGTGGTCTGAAGGTCACCTGTGCAGACTAAAGCAACCAACAGGTGAGCCGGTTCACATGACTGTCTGCCTGACAGCAGCTACAACCTGATAGGCCGGAGCTGGGGCAGTGATGTCATCTGATAGGCTGTAACCTGGCAACCAGGTGTGTCACAGAGGAGGAGAGAAGAAGAAACAGAAGAACACAAGTCAGATAGAGAGGAGCAGAAGGAGGAGGAGGAGGAACAAGGAGCTGAAGAGATTAGGTGTGAAGGAGGAGTAAGAAAGGACTTAAGAGCAAGAGGAGGAGTTGGAGATAAAGGAGAAGTTAAGGAGAAAGAGGAGTAAGAAGAGTTAAAAGAAGAGTTGAGGAGTCCAAGGAGGAGATGGAGCGCAGTGTGATCCGGCTGAGTCACTGTCAGAAGGAGATCTTCTGTTTCTCTGTGCCAGAAGATTGTCCGAGCTGCGGGGAGGTGCTGAGGGGAAACAGACTGCAGGAAGCGCCGGTCAGCCTTCCCTCCCCCTTCACCGACGGACACAAGAGCTCCTGCTGCCTGCTGGTTGCACCTGCACACAACAACCCGGGCAGGTAAACACACATAGGTTTAATTTTAATATTTCATCCCACATATAGGTTTTAATGTTCAGATTTTACTGAAACTGTTCGAGACGTGTTTGTTCAATTTCATCATTCCTTTATTATTTTCAGGCTACAGTTTTTTGCTGCTGTTGAACTGTGTTGTATTATACAAAAAGGTGTTTCTGTTGTTTTTGTCCCCACAAGTGACACAAGTCAGGTTGAAGTCCCCACCAGTATATAAACACACGAACACAACAATAACAACCAATACACTATACAATATACTCACATGACCTTAAATACGAAATTATTTTATTAGATGAAAAATAAAGACTTTAAAGACCTCATGAACAGAACCATTTAACTTGTAACCCAGTTTAGACCAGTCTGAACTAGTTAAACCAGTTCAAACCTGTCTAAACCAGTTCTACCCACTCTGAATCATTTTAACCAGTCTGAACCAATCGAAACCAGTTTGGACCAGTCTGAAACAGTGTAAACCAGTATAAACCATTTTAAACCCACCTGAACCAGTCTAACTAGTTTAAACCAATCTGAACCAGTCTAACCAGTGTGTTGTTTTTCCTTCAGAGAGTTTGATGGGACATCAGATCTGCACACAGGCATCTCAAACACCAAAGGTAGGACTCAGAGGTCAGGGGTCAGAGGTCAAGCTGGTAGTCTGATACTAGGTCTCCCTCCGTCTGCGTTCGTCTCTGTTCTGGTGGAACAGTCCGACCCCAAGTCCTGTTCAGTTCAAAGGACCCACCTGTCACGTGGGACCAGCTGGTCAACGTCCACTGTCGTCCCACGAGGACAGTCTGATCTCTGCAGCCCTCTGGTTTTGAAATATGATATAATTCCTGCTGGAAGATGGAATCTGGTCTCAGACGTGAAATCTAATATTTGCTGCTGCCAGTTTGTCTGAAGCTGCAGCTGAAAACATGATGAATGTTTAACAACAGCACTGCCTCTGCGGACTCCGGGTCAATCTGCTGCCACTTTGATGATTTTTATCAACAAAAGAAATAAAATAAATTAATAAATTAATTTAATGAATCAGTCTCCAGTCAGTAGATGTGTGTGTGTAAAACAGCATCAAAAATAGCATTTAATTTGTTTAAAGTCATTTCACTTAATCACTGCAGCATCTAAATCAGTGGCATTACACACACAGTTCGTTGTTTGTTTGTTGTTGATTGGCTGTTTCAGAGCGTGAGACCAGGTATGTGATTGGCAGTGTTTTCATGATCAAACCCTATCATCCATATTCACCTTAACGCAGCCCTGTAACACTGCTTCCTCTGTGTGTGTGTGTGTGTGTGTGTGTGTGTAGGAGTTGTGTATAACTACACTCGGGGTGGGGTCCTCAGAGATCAGAGTGGGTGGGAGCGCTGCGTCAGTGTTCCTCTGGTCCGACCTGACATGTTCCACCTGCTGGCTCAGTGGGACCAGTACCTGGACCACTTCTCTGACGGATCCATGTGGGACCCCGCCTGGCACAGGTACACCTCACACCTGCCCAAACACAAACATATATTCGTCTGTCTCTCTGTCCCCCTGTCTTTCTCTCTCTGACCACCTGTCTCTGTCCACCTGTCCGTGTCTCAGGTTCGACGAGGAGCACCAGAACTGCTTCACTTACTGTCTTCACTTCATTAACAGCGTCCTGGCAACGGAGGGGCGGAGCTCTCTGAGCAGAGAGACCTTCACTCACAGCTTCATCCTGCCGAGGATGAGGAGGGTCTCCAAGTACACCACGCTGTATGACCACATCCAGAGACATCAGTACTACATGGTGGACAGACAGGAGGACAGACAGGAGGACAAACAGGAGGACAGAGCAGTTTGATTTTGATTGATGAGTGTGTTCAGCTGCTGGATGAGTCAAAACTTTAGATTAAATTTAATTTAACAAGTAACAACTGGAAAAATGTCGGTGCTCTAAAACTTTTACATGTACATCAGATAATATGAAGTATAGATGTGTGTATATACACTATATGTGTGTGTAAATGCTGTATGTGGACACACAAGTACACACGTTCATATGTACTGAGTGTTTTTGTATGTTTTTCTCGTGTTGACAGAAACTTGTCTGTCTGATATAACTGTCACAGCTTTATAAGAAATGATATGGGGTCATAAATGTCAATATAAAACTGTTTCCAGACAGTCGGGTGTGTTTCTTGCTGTCCAGTTGCTGCTATAATGTGACGTGTCAGAGACATTGCTGCACAAATGGAGGTGAATCCTGAATGCAGCTTGTTGTTGTTGTGTAAATGTTTTAAGAAATAAAACATTAGATGTAGCTTAAAGCTCCAGTAGCTGTTTCCTCAGTGGACAGTGAAGTCCACCAGTTCTGTGTATTTACATTGTTTGTCTTACTAGTAATATTTCTGCCTTCAGATCATTATGGTTTTATGTGTCCAGGATTGATAAAACTGTCACTGCAGCTCCTCAACAGCTTAAACTGACTTTGTCCATTAAGTCCCCTGAATAATGAGGGTGTATGAAAAATAATAAAACATAATTAGATCTGAAAAACATTGTACACATGTCAAATAAGAAACGTTGAACCAGTGCAAAACGTTTTCGTTATAAACAACAGATCAACTCAAAGAGAATCTCTCATGTGTCTCTCACATACAGTATATTTTAGTTTTCTTGTTCTGCCTCAAAACATCACTTCATTAACAACTGACATCTCACGTCTGTTTCTTCTGAAAGGACTTTACACATTTAACTTCAGACACAAACCGGACTTTATCTAAACTTCTAAACATGAGGTTTTTTGACTGACGGGAACCCTGTAGGCGGAACTAAGAGAAGGCACTGACAGTTCCAACCGGACACAGATTCAGAGACACTGCAGCGTACGACAGCAAAATAAAACCGACCGGAAAGTTTGTAATGAAAGAACATGTGAGAGAAACCAAAAACAAACCGGGCAGAAACGGTATGCTAGCGATCTAACAGGCTAACAGAGTAATTAGATGAGAAGCTAACAGGCTAACAGAGTAATTAGATGAGAAGCTAACAGGCTAACAGAGTAATTAGATGAGAAGCTAACACTTAGCAGCAGAAACATCAGCACTGTCCACATCCAGCAGAGCACTACAGCAGCTCCAACCCAGTCCCAGCCGGTCCCGACGGCATGCAGGCGGAGTTTCGGGCTCCTCGGCGGCGCACCCGAGTGCACGAAGAGTACCAGGCTCCGCTGCCAGTTAGCAGCAGCCCGGACGAGAGGACCGACCTCCGGGCGGAGCTCATCAACCAGCACGTGCTAGTCTGTCATCCAGACCACATCCAAAAGATTCACAACCAGGTCAGAGTTGATCCATACACCTAAGACCAGGCCTGTGTTCATCCACATCATTTGAAACCAGGTGTCAGTTAAACCACATCCCCTAAAACTAGGTGGTAGTTAATCCACATTGCCAAGTCTTAATTAAACCTCATCACCATAAACCAGTTTTGAGTTAATCCACATCACCTAAAACCAGGTCCGGATGAACCCACATCACCAAAATCAATTTGAGTTAATCTGTCATCCAGACCACATCCAAAAGATTCACAACCAGGTCACAGTTAATCTACATCACTTAAAACCAGGCCTGTGTTAGTCCACACCATCTGCAACCAGGTCTGAGTTAATGCACTTTGCCTAGAACCAGGCCTGACTTGATCTACATCACCTAAAACCAGGTCTGAGCACTGACCCAATTTGTGAGTTTTGTGACTCAAACTGAACAGATTTTGTTGCGTTTCAGGGTTATTTTGGTAAAGGCATCCTGTCCAGAGCCAGACCGGACCACAGCATCTCTGACCAATGGGAGCGTGAGTGTACACCCACACAGTGATATCATCATCATCATCAGTCTGGTCCAATCAGTGCTGTTGGCTGAAGTCTGCTGGTTCCTGTTTCTGTTACAGAACACGAAGGGTTGTTTCTACCTGTAATCTCACAGTCCAGGTCAGTGACATCACGTCCTTTTTGTTTACATGTTGACATCACATCCTGCCTGTTCACATGATGACATCACATCATGTCCTTGCCCTAAACCAATGCAGGTATGAGGAACTGCGATGTTGGGCGGGGGCAGCTCTCTCCGCTCAGGGATTGGATGATGAGGCTGTCAATCAAATCCTGCTCACACACTCTCGGCCTGTAGAGATGGAGGATTTGAGGAGGGAGGTGGGAGAGGGAGAGAACGGACATAAGTGTGAGGAGGGGGAGGAGAAGGGGCCAGGACCAGAGGATGGAGTCTGTCCCCACACAAAGAGGCCTAAGCCGGGGTTAGACATCGAGCCGGAGGCCAAAAGAAGCAGCAGGTAGAGTGGTTCTCCACCAGGTCACCACACTCCCTTGAAGAATCTATAAATTTTAATTTCTGCTTTGCATTTTGGCGAAAAAACAACAAGAAACTAAAACTTTTTAAGGCAAGGCAAGTACATTTTTAGATAGGACCATTCAGACACGAGGCAATGTGCTTTACAGAGGCAAGGAAAAACATAAAAATAAAACATTAGGATTACATTTAAATAGCATTTAAAAGCAGTAAAAACTAATTTGAATAAATAATAAATATTTAAATAAAACATGTTATGATTGCATAAACTCAGTTCTTTGCTCTGAGGCAAATAGCACCACAGAGTCTCTTTTCCTGACTTTTCCTACCTTTCAGCTACACTAAAACATTTTCCCTATAAGAGCAATCTCACTGTGGGTTTTATCTGTGATTTAGTGTCATTTAAACAAGGAGAGGACTGACTTTTAATTGGTCTTCTTTGTTTTTTTTGAGCAGTTGTAGGATATTCTAGCTCATCCACCTATTGATTTGTTCAATGCACTTATTTAAAGAATGTATTCACCTGGTGACAATGTTATGTTCAGTTGTGTGTTATCTACATAATTATGGTAAGAGATAATATAATATTCCATAATCTGAGCAAAGGAGGGAGGATATATATGTTGCATAGAAGAGGCCCGAGAATGGACCCTTGAGGAACACCAGATTTGATTTTTTTTGTTAGTGTTAGTCAGTGGTTGGCTGTTCTGCCATATTCAGTATGTTTATAATCACAAAATACTTGACTTTCTGTCCAATAACTCTACACAAATGATGTCTTTGTCAGAGATTCATAGTTCACAATGAATTAAATCAGGTTTAAAGGGTCAGTTCACCCAAATTACAAAAAGACAAAAATATTGTATTTTCCCTTTAGCACTATTGGTCTAGTCTCCGTATAGTATCTGTGTAGTCCAAGAATCCACAGACCACACTGGAGACATTTTCATTATTAGAAAACTGAAACAAAAAAAATGCTGGAAATGTGAAACTAAACTCAACTGTGACCCTTATTTTCAAATCTCAGGTTGGACCCAGAAGACCTGAACCATGATCACAGCTCAGACCAGGACTGTGACTCCAACCCAGATCCTGACCTCAGCTCTGACTCTGATCATGAAACTGAGCCTTTGGTTCCAGGTCCTGGTTTTGTCCTGGTGGTCTGTGACAGTGAGGTGAGTCGTCATCTCAATCCAGGTCTGTTCTCACTGCAGGACTTTAAGTTCAGTTCTGGTTTATTCTGAGATCCAGTTGTGTTGTTGTGTTGAATCAGTGTGTTGTTGTGTGTCTGCAGGTTGGTGAGGGGGTCAGGGAGGTCAGGCGGACTCCGTTCTCTCTGTCAGAGTACCTGCAGCTCAGTCTGGAGGAGGTAACTCACCAATCCAACAGTTACTCTGTACAGTAGAACCAAGGGAACTGGATCAATCCTGGATCATGTGTCCATCAGACTGGATCATGTTCTGACCTGGGGCGCTGTCATCCTGATCAAATCATAAACATACCTGCACCTGAAGCAGCACCCTTTGTTTGTGCTTCACTGCAGTTAAACTCAAGGTTAATTTGTCCAAATGAGACCTCAGTTTTTTTCCCCAGAGACAGTTAAAGGCTGATCCACAGAGTTCAGCAGTCAGACTATGACTCACCTGTTGATTATACCTGTTCATGGACACTAGGTAGGGGGCGTGGTCTCTTCATTGTCTCTCTAGCCACATGCACAGAAGGGTGAAAAGAAAAATAATCTAAAGGATAAAAATATTTCCTACAGGGGCATTACTTCTTTTACAATAACAAACTCCTGAACTAAAGTGTGTTTACAGCTTTCTGGCTGGAAATGAAAACTATAGTGTTGCCGCCCATATGTTTAAAAAAAAAAAAAATGGAGCTGCCAGAAAGAGGAGGTCAAATAGACTGCATCCCTTTTGGGAGAGAAACCCATGGGAGATAAGAATCTGAACTTCTTAGAAAAAAAACGTAGAACGTGTTAGTGAAGCCTTCAGCCAATCAAGACAAAGTCTGTCATCACTGAAGTTGTTCTCATTGGTGCAGCCGGAGGAGAGGGACTGCATCACCTGACTTCTGCAGATGCCTTGCTCCTGCAAGGTTTTAATGTCATGTGACATGGTGACATTCTGCAGTGCTGGCGAAAGTCAGACAAAATTTCTGACCAGCATGCATTGTGTTAAGTCAGAACTGTGCATTGAATTCAAATGAGCTTTCTATCTGTCTGCACCCACAGGCTTTCTTCCTGGTCTACAGTTTGGGCTGCCTGTCTGTCTACCAGCACCAGGTAACTATCCATCTGTTTATCTCCACCAGGTGTTAAATCTGGTTCTGTAATACCTCATTTAATGACTTCACCATTGCCTTTTGCTGTGATTGGTCAGGAGCCCCTGTCAATCATCCAGCTGTGGAGGAAGTTCCGGTCCCTGTATCCTGACTTTGTCAGCTCGTACGCAGCTTATCATCACTTCCGCAGCAAGGGATGGGTCCCTAAAGGAGGGGGCGGGGCTAAGTACGGCGTCAACCTCAGTAAGACACACACATACACACAGAAACACACACTGGAACACACCAGAGTCAGAGTCTGTGTAGAAATCATCGCTACTCCCTTTAACTCACACACTCTACAGTCAGCTGTACATTCAGATTTCAGACGTACATTAATCGTCATCATCATCACTTCACATTTTATATGAGGAACTGTAACTTTTCTTTTGTGCTTTCAGTGTTGTACAGGAAAGGCCCACCTTTCTACCATGCCAGGTAACACACACACACACACACACACACACACACACACACACACACACACACACACACACATATACGCACATATACGCACATATACGCACATATACACTTGTTGAGAAACCTCATTGAAAAAAACACATCCTCAGCCTGTAACTTGAACCTGGCCATAAACCAGTGAGGAACCTCACTGACATAAACCTGACTCTAACCTCAACCCTAAAACCACATCTGAACCATCAAACAGAAGTTAAAATTCAAAAAGTGAAGACCGAACAAAATTACTTTCAAAAAAGATTCTTTTCACAAACTGTCCTCCCTTTCTGCAAAAAATGTTGCTTCTTTACAGAAACTTCCTCACTTTTCCTGTAATTGTCCCCCTCCTCTTGCTGTAGTTATTCTGTGGTAATTGAGCGGGTTGACGATGCATTCGGGGGCTCTGCGTTGCGCCCATTTTCGTGGCGTTCTCTAGCGGCTCTCAGTAGGATCACTGCCAACGTCTCCAAGGTAAGGACTGGTCAGATTTCATCAGATCAGACTTTATTCTGTTTCTTATTTCACTCTGAAGATTATCTTTGTTTGTTTCACAGGAGCTGATGATGTGTTACATCATCTATCCAGTTGACCTATCAGAGGCTGAGCTGGACTCACCTGAGTGTCTAATCAGACTGAAGGTTCAGGTAAGATATTTATCCAATAAAAATGCCAAAAGTCTTTTAGTTCTGCTTCTCAAATCAGAAAAATAAAAACTCCTAGTTGTTATCAGGGCTGCAATTAAAGATAAATCTCAATATTGATTAACCTGTTGGTTATTTACTCAATAATAAATTATGAAATGTCACAATTTAAAATGGCCAAAGTGATGTCTTCAAATTCAAAACAAAAAAACAGAGGAACAGACAACCTGGCAGCAAAGGCTGATCTCAGTCTTTGATTGATTGATTGATTTTCTGTTGATTGATCAATGATTTCTGTTTTAAAAGATCTGTTATTTGGATTTTTGAAAACATTTATATTTAATGTGCTTGTTGCTGTTAAATGACACACTGCTGTCATAAATAAAATGTGTTTTTTTATAAAAGAAAAGAGGAAACAGTAGTTAAGTAAAGATGTTTTGGTTTTTTTCTCTACAGGAAGTGATCATCAACAGATGGGTTTCCTCCAGAGAGCGAGCAGAACAGGAAGACATCTGATAAAAAATAAAATCATATATCAGTTCTTTGGGTCTGAAATAATATCAGTGTGTTTTTTGACTAATAGTTTTTTTTATTATTAAAAGGAAATATCAGAAAGGGGTGTGTCTGTGCTTGATTGACAGCAGCTGTAACTCTTAGCTACAGTCCAAATTACCCATATCTTAATATAAAGTACCACCAATACAAACTACTTCCACTTCCACCAACTACATTCCATTTGCCTGTTCACCAAAGTCCTTGTGATACATCATCTGGGAACCATGAATGTCACAAAATTATGTGCCAGACCATCAAGTAGTTGATCGACTCACTTAACTATTGAGGTGAAACCTTTGACCTCCTGGTGGCCGTAGATGACAGGGCATCAGCTCTGTCACTAGCTCTCATCCTGTGAGGACCATGTGTACAGTATTTCAGGGTAGTCCTGGACCAAAGGGTCGTCATCACTAATGCATCAGAAAAAAACATGTATGTGATTATTAATATATATATATATGTGGCTTGAATATTATAATTAAAATACCTGTTTGGAAACCTGCTGTCAATTTTCTTACTTTTGTACTTGCAGTATAAATGATGCTAAATGATGTTTAAATGAATGAATAACAAATCTTGTATGCCCTTACAATGCTTCAAAACCATTTCATAGTCAAAAGAAGAGCTGCTTAAAATGTCTTTGTTTGCCCTGCAAAGGAAAGTCATTTAATACGATTACCATTGTGTTTTCATTGGGATGCCAGAGTCCAACTTAGGCCAGTACCACACCTTATCATTGCCCCACAACCAGCATGAAAAGGTAAGTCATGCACATGACCCTTCCCCATATGTATATAGGCTCAAATTCGGGTCAAATGATTTTGAGCTTGTAAAGGGATGTTCACAAATAATTCCAATGTTTATAGTTCAACATTTGTAAACCTGTAAAATAAATCTGCATGAGAAATTTAAGTTTGTGGATGTGAAAAACTGTGCTCTTGGATCCATGTGTTTAATGTGCACACCAGTCACCCCTGGTGACCTGAATGGTTTGATGAGGATGAAAATGATGTGAATCATGTGCTGTGGCCTTCACAGTCACCAGTTCTCAACCCAGTTTAACAACTGCTGAAGCTGTTTTGGCTCAACACCTTACTACTATACTTTATCTGGGTTGTTTCTTTAATCTGTCAACTGTCTGGTGTATTATACATCACTATCATGTTTTACTCATATACCTTTATTAGGCTGCCACATTATTTACAGACCCAACACTGTTCCTCTGTAATTTTGGTTGGGTTAAGCTGTGCAACGACTCCTAAACTTTTTATGTTACAACCACATATTATGATCTCGCGTTAGTAAAGTCTCGCGAGAACAGCCGGGCTCCCTACATGCGCCATAAACAGCACAGATTTGCGTCGCGACTGAGGAGCGACCGTTAACCAGACAGTAATCGACCGTTTGCTGGTTATTACCCCCGAGCCGCCGTGCACCCAGGTAAAACTCTTTTCTGCCCTCCGGTAACAACCACTACCTCGGAGCTGAGCCGGTAGATACCGGAGATACACAGCGGGAGGCCTGTTCGACTCTGATTAGCTGCTAACGGTTAGCTGTTGAGGCCTCAGGTGTGTTTCACCTGAAATTAAACCGGCGGAGGTCACAGACACACCGGACACAGATTAACGGGTGTTTAACTGTGACTGTCCGGTGGTTGTTCGCCCCTTGTTTAGCTGTGTTGCTAACGACAAAGCTAATCTCCGAGCTGGAACCCGGTTCAAGTCCGTTAGCTCGGGTCACAGGAGCAAAGTTACCTGTGCGGGTGTTAAATGAATGAAAACTGTTTCCGGTGTTTCGTTCCCGGGCTGAGTCAACGTCGTGTCAGATTGGTCACAGATCAGCATGAGTTGAGAAGTCAGACCTCCATAACAACGTCTGCAAGAACTATAGCGTCCTAGTTTTAGTCAGTGTTTTGTTGACATGGACCACGAGTTATTCACATCCCTGTTTACGTGATCCACGATTCTGGTCGTCTGTGTTCAGGTGTGCGACTTGGATCAGTTGTTTACCGGGTCGTGGTATCTGCTGTTTTCTGAGTACTGCAGGTAACATCCAGGTTTCTCAATACCAGGGAAGGCTTGAACCAGATTTGTGAAATCAGGAGACTGATTCGGTGACCTGACACATGTGAACGGTCTTTTTTTTTTTATTATGAATTAGTGATTGTTTTGATAACCAGTTGGTCGTTAACTGCAAAAAACTGTCTCTGGTTCCACTCTGTAAATGTCCAGATTATCTGCTTTTCTTTGTCATATATGGCAGTAAATTAAGTGTTTTTGGGGCATGCTCTGTTGATCAAAGAAAACAAACAATCTCAACACATAACAGGCATTTTTTGCAGTTTTCTGAAGTTTTAATAGACAAAACGATTAATCGAAAATATCATTAGAAGATTAATTAATAATAGAAATAACAGTTAGTTGCAGCTCCAACTCACTCTAAAGTTATGGATGTGTAGTTTATATAAACAGTCAGTCAAAGATACTAAAGTGTTCTCTGTGTCTGTGTGTAGACCAGCAGCAGTATGGCAGATGACCTGGACATCGAGGCGATGCTGGAGGCTCCGTACAGGAAGGTGAGAGTCAGTCTGTCCTCTGTTACTGAGACTCTCAGCTGGACTCTACTGCTCCTCACACAGCTGCTTACTGTCACCTCATGTTAACTGAATCAGAGCTGAGTGAAGACAATCCACATTCACAGTACCGGTACTTTACCGTGCAATACTTGAGACAGTAAAAGTAAAGTGAGGATGTTTTCAAAAATAAAGCCATAAGTAGTTTTTACTTATCACTCAATTTCATCCAACATGTAGTAAAGAGAATTAAACATAAATCAGATCAGTTTTTGCTGTGACCCCCCTTTGCCTTTAATGGAGCTATTTGTAAGGTTTTGCTGTTGCTACATAGCAAGCGTTAGCAT
Organism: Seriola aureovittata; assembly: GCF_021018895.1. Classification (NCBI taxonomy): domain Eukaryota; kingdom Metazoa; phylum Chordata; class Actinopteri; order Carangiformes; family Carangidae; genus Seriola; species Seriola aureovittata. The sequence goes on along the minus strand of NC_079365.1, from coordinate 27,195,555 downwards.
TAACAGCTGTTTACTTACCAGTCTAGAAGAAATGCTGCAAGTTCAGCATCAAACTTCATTCCTTTACCTGCCAAGAGGTGTCTCCAGCAGTGGAAAGCAACGCCATTGTTAACTCTCTAACTCTAAACAACTGTTAATGCTAAAACTAGCTATGTAGCAACAGAAAAACTTACAAATAGCTCCTTTAAAACAGCACCAGTTCTCCTTGGTACACCTGCACAGAGTTTTTCAGGTTTTTGGCAGGTAGGTTGTTCCAGCATCTTGGAGAAGCTGCCACAGTTCCTCTGTGGATTTAGTCTGTCTCAGTGTCTTCTGTCTGTTCATGTGATCCCAGACTGACTCCATGATGTTGAGATCAGGGCTCTGTGGGGGCCAGACGATCTGTTGCGGGACTCCTTGTTCTTCTTGTCCCTCATGATAATTCTTCATGACTCTGGCATTATGTTTGGGCTCGTTGTCCTGCTGCAGAATGAATGTGGGACCAATCAGTCCTATGATGGGACTGATGATGGAGACAAATCTGAACATCTAAAGTAATTAAAATCTCTGCACAGTCCTGTATAAAAAAACAACAGCAGGACAGATGTGTAGACGGTCTGAATCTGGCTCTCTGAGGTCCATTCTTTTGACTGCAGGGTCTCACACAGTCTCAGATTTAATGTGTGACTCTTGATGTTCTGGTTCCATAATTACACAACATTCACAAACATCTATTCAGGGAGGTGTAGTATTGACCATTAACACATCATTTATAGATTTTTATTCAGTCCTCAAACTGTAGCAGTCTGACAAAGAAATATTCCACCTGAATGTCTGGATGGGAGCAGAGCTGAAATACTTTTATGTGGAGGCTTTGAAGAGGCATAGAGCTGGATTCAGAAGTGCATAAACCTGCTGTCTGAGAGCAGAACTCAGGTTTTAAACCCGTCACTTTTTCAATAAAAAGTTTGGACAAACGACAGTGAACATGGACTTTTTTTTATAATTTTTTTAAACCACAATATCTAGTCCTGACCTGTGTTCTGACCGAGGTACAAACAAACAGCTGACTTCTGATTTTTTTTCTGTAAATCAAAAGTTTCTTTAAAGCAGCTGCAGGATGTTTCAATTGGTGGGAAAGTCAATTTTACACTGATTGATTAAATGACTAGTCCAATAAGTGATAAGTCAGTCAACAGAAAATGAATCAGAAAGTTTTCAATTGAAATGTTCTGCTCTTTCACAGCTGGTTTGTACTTTGTCTCTGTTTGCTGCCGCTGTGTGGTGTCTCTGAGCAGTAGAGTCTGGCTGATGATGATGATGATGATGATGATAATGATGATGATGGCGTTCCTTCACAGACTGTCATGAATAAATGCCCATCTATCTCTCTTTGTAGACTTGCCTAACGATTTCTCACCTCTACTCCCCTGAATGCCAGTGTGATCTGTCACAAACATGAAGGTAGTAAAAAGCCCCCATCATGCATTGCTGTACTGTGGTCCCCATGGTAACATGACTGTGGTTCCCTTGGTAACTGTAAACTGTCACCTGGTTTTGGCCCAACTCCCCTGAGGAGGAACAGCTGAGGATTCTGGGAGATGAAGTGTTAGAGAGCAGGGAGCAGCTGATTAATAATCACTGGAGGATCGTGGGAAAGGCAACATCACACTGGATGACTGTCAGTGTCAGAATTAGCCATTAGCTTAGCATAACCACCATTCTGCATCCCGACTCTGAGCTGCGAGCAGGGGCTCAGAATGGTGCGGTGGTGACGAACACAGAGAGCTGAGGAGAAACCAGGGTCCAGGCTGAGATCTGATCTGGTCTGAGGTCAGGATGCAGAGCAGGATGGGGTGGGTGGGGCTTAGCAAGGTGAGCTGCAGGTGAATTCTGTCAGGATTCAGATTATACTGTGATTTTGGTCTTTGCCTTCGATGCTCATGAAGTCACAGTGAAGTGCCACTTTTAATCCTAGCAGCTCTCCAGGAAGTTTACAGGTGTGAGGTCACTTAGTTTAACACAGGTAACAAACACCACACAGGTGTGTTTGACGTGTTTCAGTCCGTTCAATCAAAAATCTAATATTTATCATTAGTCCTGATCCTTTTCATCCCATCAGTTTCCTTCCTTTCAGGCTGCTTGTTTTCACATCGTCAAACCTCAGCACGTCTTAAGTCATTCAGTGTCTTGAGTAACAGTCCAACACACAGTCACTGTAGCAACACACACCTTGCTCTCAGGTGTAACAATAAACTTCAGGTTGTGTGTCTGCATGAGTGACAGGTGTACGGATAAAGATGGAAGAGTTTCTGTTGAACACCTTGTGTGTGGACAAACCTTTACGTCAACATATTTCTGTAGGGAAAGGGACAGTGTGTTAAGTCACCACTGATTGGTTGGAGTAAAACAACCTGCCCCCTTCCTTACCTGAACACCATGTCACACTGAGGCTACATCCACAGTAATAACGTTTTAGTTTTAAAACGCATCACTTCTGCTATGTTTACGAGTTTTCAAGCTCCTAAATGACTACCAGTAGTGAATGCAAGATGGATAATGAATTACAAACGTTGCTGACATTTTGTCTTTGCTAGCAGGCGTTGTGCAGTTCAGTTCTGCATTTTAATACTTCAGCTGTCTTTGTTGTTCCTTGTTCGTAGTATTTTCTGCAACTAAGACCGTTTTTGTTTTAAAATGAAAACGTATTAGTGGACTGCCTTTGTTGCTGCATTTCTTAGCACAGACAAACAGCTCCGGGTGCTACAAAACCAGGTCAGGATTCTGGACTGTTTCTGCTGACACGATAAAATCAGTTTATTTTATCGCTGCACTGAAGTGAAACAGTCACCTGGAAAGAAGGAAATGAATATAAACCCTTTGATCTGATGTTAGAGGACTGAAACATGCTGAACTGACAGGTGTGTTCCTTGAACAGGTGAGGGACTATCTGAGGTTTAGTGTAGAGGGTGTGTCCTTGGTTCTGGTTTTGGGCTGAGTTGAGTGACTAAGACTCCTGTCTGCTTCAGGGCCCTTCAGAGGAGTCCCAGCACCAAAAACCAGCACAGCATCCACACGGCTGAAGAAGAGCTGGACTGTGGAGTGTCTGTCTGCTGCCGGAGCTCCAGCCAGGCTGCAGCCACATTGACCCCCCCCCCCCCCCCCTGCCTCCAAACCCCACACCCACACACAGCCCGGGCTGCAGCCTGGGACTGACTGACTGACCCAGACTGACCTCTGACCCCCCCCCCCCCATCTCCAAACCCCTCCCCCCTCACAGAACAGCCAGTTTGAATGTGACTTATTAAATTGTGTATTCTCTCTTGCCCCCCTCCCCCTCCTCCCCCGTCTCTGACACCTGAATGTTGCGTCTGCCTCCTCATGCTGTTCTCTGTCGACCCTGATAGGAGGACAACAAGGCTCAGAGCCCCAACGGACAGGAGGAGCGCACCAAGAGGTAGCAACGCCTGCCTACCTGTCTGTCCCTGTACCTGTCTGCACTGTTGTTTTTCGTGTTGTTTTAATGTGTACAAGTTGTTTTTATGTGTTTGTGTCATTGCCTTTTATAATGTGTAGAAATAAATTAGGACAAGATTTACTATAAGATGATTTCTAACCTTAGAGTAAAACTGTTTGTTTAGGTTGTTAACTAGTGTCACTGGTTGTTTATTACCAAAAATCAAAGGCACTTTTATAGATTTGATTTCAATGAATTACTAATGAGTGATTTTTATTTTGTATTTACATCTGAGCCATCGTTTCCCTGTTGAATCTCTTCATTTTACCTTGAATTGTGAAGCATTTTGTAAAATCTGTTTCAATAAGAGCTCTATGAGTAATCATTGACCGTCTTTGTGTGATTCAGGAATGATGACTGAGATATCACCATGGTGATGGTTTACAGGTGTATGGGATTAATTGATTATATGGGATTTATAAAAAGCCACAACCACTCATAATGACACCTGTTGTGTTGGAGAACCTCACCAATGTGACACAGTCTAATACAACACTTCATCTTCTTCTTTGTAGTTGTTGTCATTGGCTTATTTAGTGAGGGGTGGAGCACATAGAAGAAGTGATGTACAAACGCTTGATTCAGGTTGTTTCTATGACCATTTCTGCCAAACTGTAGGAGGTGAAATCAGGCTCGTGCATCCAGCTCCACAGCTTTATAGCTCCTCACGACTGTACAGTGAGACATGAGACATTGTCATATATAAACCCAGATGAGTGTATCTTGTCACATACTCTCACTCTCTCCTGTCAGACTGTTGAAGGTCAGAATCGTTTTCTCTGACAGTATTTTTCAGACTTCAGACTTTGAGTTCATCATCTGTGACAGCTGTGATTCTCGGTTGTTTGACAGATTTTCTCCCTGGTTCATTTCTGCAGTAAAGACGTCGGAGATGCTGTGAACTCTTTAGCCTAGCAACATTAATGCTATAAGCCCATAAGCATCACATCGCATTCAACTGTCTCGTGTTCCACTATAAGATGACCCCACTTTTTCGAACCTCATTTCCTGCAAAAATGTAGTTTTATATGTCTGACCTCAGGTCAGTACATTCTGAGAATTGTATGGTGACTCTTGTCAGTGCACTGTGACATTTTGACACAGCTTCTGTGTGTTCTGTCCGCCATACAGCCCAAAGAGCGTCTGTCAGCTTTGACAGCAGGCCGCGCTGTAATTGGCTACTCTGTGTCTGACAGGAAGAAGCGCAGTCGCAGCCGTGACAAGAAACGCAGCAGGAGTCGAGACAGGAAGAGGACCCGCAGTCGAGAGCGTAAACGCAGCCGCAGCAGAGACAAAAGGAGAAGTCGCAGCCGCGAGCGCCGCCGCAGCCACAGCCGAGAGAGGGGCGGGCGTTACAGAGACCACCACAAACAGTGAGTTACCCTGTCCACCACCAGCAAACAGGACTGTATATACTATCCAGTCAGTATCACTAACGTTGAGTAATAACAAATCCTGTCCATTTAAATCAAGGTTCACAAAGTTCCTCTTTACCGCTGCTCTGTGAACATGAGAGAATTTGCTGTAGGCTAGTTACTTTTATTATAGTCATGGTGACGGGTCAGTGTGTTTGTATTTTATGTGTTTTTATAACAATAAGAGGCCAGAGCAGAAACTGTCTCATTGTGGCAATTAAAACATGTTAATGTAATATTTCTTCATTCATAGTCATAGTTTATTTGAATTCTTATGAAGTTTTCCAGAGTCACTAATACTGTTGCATAAATAGATTTACCATGAACTCGACTATAATAGCTGGTAATATAATAATGATAATAATAATAATAATAATAATAATAATTATTATTATTATAATATGCAGGGCCGGCAAAAATAAAGAAAGGCCAAGTAAAAAAAAAAAACATATTGAAATGAGTGAAATAAAATTAAAATCCATTTAACAAAATTACAGGTTTTCTGACACCAAGGTAAAAATGAAATAAAACCTCTACCTGTGTGTTTCCAGCCGTCGGCGGACGAGGAGTAAGAGTCCCTTCAGAAAAGAGAAGAGTCCGATCAGGTGAGAGAATTTATGACTGTGAATCTGTGAAGGCTGAGGACATGTTTATGTACCACAGAAAAACAGGCTGGAGTTCATAGAGGACTTTGTCTTGACTTTCTCAGCTTGTAAAAACTTTAAGTGTTGATGATGATGATGATGATGATGATGATGCTGACTAGGGGCAGAGCGGTTCACAAAAATTAATTTCAATTCATGGTTCATCGTGGTTTTGGGGGGTCACAGCTTTCAGTTTGGTACATTTTGGGGCATTGCCAGTTTCAACAATAATCAATTTCATTAAATGTTTTCAGTGCAAACAAAAATGATGACTATGTTGTTATCTATAGGCAGCCCATAGATAACCTGACTCCAGAGGAGCGAGATGCTCGGACAGTGTTCTGTATGCAGCTGGCAGCCAGGATACGACCTCGAGACCTGGAGGAGTTTTTCTCTGCTGTGGGGAAGGTAAAAAACACTGATTCTAGTTTCTGACAAGTCGACGTTTTAAGGGGATCGTGATCCAAAATATTTCCTGGCTCTGCCTCAGCTGGCCAAGAAATAATCCAACACATAACCCCCCATCAGAGGACTAATTGTTCTTAGAGCTGCAAATGAAGATGATTCTCATGATGAAGAATGATTTAAACAATTAATTGATAATCAAAATTATTTTGATTATTTTCTCTTGATCCATTAATTAATTAATTGCAGCCGTAGTCTTTTTACACTCTGTCACCACCATGTTGGTGTTGGTAATAGTGTTGCCGGTGGATGGTTGCCATGGTAACGGTTGCTGTGGTCCCTCTGCAGGTCCGTGACGTGAGGATGATCTCTGACAGGAACTCCCGCAGGTCGAAGGGCATTGCCTACATCGAGTTTGTGGAGGCAAACTCGGTTCCTCTGGCCATTGGACTGACGGGGCAAAGGCTGCTGGGAGTTCCCATCATTGTACAGGCCTCACAGGTACGCACACTCACACACTCTCTCACAGACACAAACACACACACACACTCTTTAGTACTGTTTAAATGCAGCAGATCTCCTCCTTCTGTCCAGAGTTGTCAGTCTGCATCTCTCCACACTGTCTTCACAGAGAACTGTAATTGTCATGTAATCGTACTTCTACAGTGATGTAACCAGTGGATTCATATAAAACATTTAAACGTTTTCAGGCTGAGAAGAACCGAGCAGCAGCAGCAGCCAACAACCTGCAGAAGGGAACATCAGGACCGATGAGACTGTACGTCGGCTCTCTGCACTTCAACATCACTGAGGAGATGCTGAGAGGAATCTTTGAGCCGTTTGGACGGGTCAGCGTCAACAACATATTTAACTACATGTATAACTATATATGTTTATGTGTATGGAAAAACACACACATACACACACACACACAGACCTCTGACAGCTGGTTTCTGTTTGTTGTTTCTCAGATTGAGAGCATCCAGCTGATGATGGACAGTGAGACTGGACGATCTAAAGGCTATGGCTTCATCACTGTAAGTTCTTCATCAGGGTTATGGTTGATTATTGATATGATTGATTAATTTAATGATTATCTTCTCATTCTAATCATCCTGGTCAGCCTGTACACCACTGTGTTGTGGCCTCCATGACAAAAATATTTGCTCAGTTTCTTGTAGAAATCAGAAGCTCATTTTTATCAGATTCTTTTTTCATTTTTCCTCTTGATCTGAAATATTTATTCTTTTATTCTTAGATACCAAATTATTCTGTTTTTACAAGAACTTTTCTAATAATATCACAAAACATTATTTCATGTCCATCCATTTACATTGATAAAACCAAGTTTTCTCATGTTTGTTTCACAGATGTCGTGGTTTGTGTACTCCTGATTTCTTTACATTGTGGTTTGTTAAATAACATTACACTCACAGTCTGTACAAAAAGAAACACCCATCAACATGTGTGACCCACATGTCCACTCACATTCAGTTCAGAGAAGCAGAACTCTAGTTTCATTTCCTGTGTGTCAGTTTGCAGATGCAGAGTGCGCCAAGAAAGCTCTGGAGCAGCTGAACGGCTTTGAGCTGGCTGGTCGTCCCATGAAGGTTGGTCACGTGACGGAGCGGACCGACGCCTCCACAGCGTCATCTTTCCTCGACAGCGACGAGCTCGAACGCACCGGCATCGACTTGGGAACCACAGGGCGCCTGCAGCTCATGGCCCGACTTGCTGAGGGTGAGAATGCTTTAGCATCCACGTGCTGACATAAACCTCCGCGTTTAACCTCCAGCTGAGCCCAGAGACTGACTGACTGAGTATCAGGTTGTGTTCATGTGGTCATGCAGGTACAGGTCTACAGATCCCTCCTGCTGCTCAGCAGGCTCTACAGATGAGTGGAGCTATCGCTATAGGAGCCATGGCTGCTGTGTCAGGTACAAACACACACACACACACAAAGATTAACTTTGGGTAATAGTCACTTGAATTCCTTCTGATTGTACTTTTCAAATGTATGTGTTTATTCTCTGTGTACTTGTGTTTCAGCTGCCATGAATCCAGCAATGAACCCGGCCATGAACCCGGCCATGAACCCGGCCATGAATCCGGCCATGAACCCGGCAATGAACCCGGCCATGAACCCGGCAATGAACCCGGCTCTCAACATGAACATGAACTCGGCTGCTCTGAATCTTCCCTCTCAGCCACTCGCCACACACTGCTTCCAGCTGTCTAACATGTTCAACCCCAACAGGTACACACACCTGTCTGTCTGCCTGTGTGTCTGACTGTATTTTTTATTGATCTGTGCTGTAAGGTTTATTTTCATGTGTATGTGTTGAGCAGCATTGAGAACATACAGACTGTAAATTAGCCTCTAATTGATAAATTTAAACACGCCTTCCTCTGCATCTGTGTGTATGTGTGTGGTGTCATGTACTTGAACACTGTGCTCTGTGTGTGTTTCAGTGAGGAGGCTCCTGGTTGGGAGATGGATATCCAGCATGATGTCATAGAGGAGTGTAACAAACATGGTGGAGTCGTTCACATATACGTCGACAAGAACTCCACTGAGGTACACATGACCTCTGACCTGAACATGAATGCAGTTAACGTGACCTCTGACCTACAGGGCGATTCACAACTAACGGCACCTTGACTTGTGTAGAATTCATTAGAGCTTTAGCCAATGAATTGGTTATTCAATTGAAAGAAAATTCAACTCTTGATAAAAAATCATTTTAGTTCGTTTTAAAACTTTTCAGGACATCACTTCGAGCTCTGGATATTGTAATGGACATTTTTTAGACAGTTTAATTTGATTTATTCTGTACCTTTTTACGTTTCTCACCTGTGACCTGTCAGTTTGACCTCTGACCTCTGCTTGTGTTCAGGGAAACGTCTATGTCAAGTGTCCATCGATCCCAGCTGCCATGGCTGCCGTCAACGGCCTACACGGAAGATACTTTGCAGGTAATACTTCCTGTCACATCACACCTGTGTTCTATGCTGTGGACAAATCAGAGAACAGCTCTGATGTCTCACCTATCGTTCCAGGTAAGATGATCACGGCGGCGTACGTCCCCCTGCCCACTTACCACAACCTGTTCCCAGAGTCAGTCACCGCCACACAGCTACTGGCCGCGCCCCCACGACGGTGACTCACCAACAACACTGCCCTTTGATTGGACACTGGACATTAGAGCCTGCCCCTCTTTTATATCATCCTCTCCTATTGGTTGACACAGATGAGTCTGAGGATGCTGTTTTTTGTTTGTTTGTTTTTCTGCCCTGCCCCTCCCTGAGTATCATCCAATGATTGAGCTCTGTGAGCTGTGAGGAGGCTGGCTGGTGATGATGAAGATGGTATCAGCTGATTGGTTGGTTTGAAGCTGTTTGGTATTTAACTGTTTTTCTAATTGAGATTTGATTTTGTAAAAATGTTGATTAAATTTTATTTTCAAGTCACTCAGAGCTGCTGCCTTGTCTTCTACTGACAGGACATTATGTTTTTTTTTTTACATAATGTACAACCAGTGAAGTCACTTTCACACCAGCCTTTTGGATCCCGCTGTACGTAGACCATGATCACTGAGAGTACTGGATTCTGATTGGCTGGGAGGATTAACGAGGACCCTGACACCTGTGATGTATAGTCCTTTATAGAAACCTGCTCGTGATCGGACGCTGCAGCTGATCGGACACCACATGAAAATATCATACTATTTATTTTCAAATTCACCATCTAGTTAAAAAGAAGTGGGTCTATCTTTACTATGGTCTGATTTACAAATGAAACATACATACAACTTTTTATCACATTCAACCATATGTGAGGGTGAAAATGATGTGTAGGTCAGTACGTCATTTTCATTCTTCCTACATTTTGGTAAATAAATACTTTTCTACATAGTGCAAGAAATACTAATCATAACCTGGATCATTAAATAATTTACAAACAAAAGGTCAAAGCTGCATAAACAAATAATTATTTAAAAAACCTGGACCAGTGGAAATGGTTCATTCAGTGTCTGAGCAGTGAAGTCTGTTTACACACAGTCAACTGTTCTGTGAAAAGCATAAAAAAAACAGAACTGTTAATTGTGCAGGAAGACATGAAGTAGGTGTTTGTTGCAGTCTGTTCTTCAAATGTTTCACAAAAACATTTGTCATAGACTTACTTTATGTCTCCTGCAAGTATATCAACAGGAAATATCACATTTTTGATTTCCAAACATTCATTCTGCAAATAGTGAAATATTCTCCTTGGTACACCTGGACATAGTTCTTTTCACGTACTTGGCAGGTAGGTTGTTTCAGCATCTTCCAGAACCTGCCACAGTTATTCTGTGGATCAAGTCTTTCTCTATGTCTTCTTCATGTAATCCCAGACTGACTCCATGATGTTGAGATCAGGACTCTGTGGGGACTAGACCATCTGTTGCAGGACTCCTTGTTCTTGTCTCTGAGTATAGTTCTTTATGACTCCAGCTGTATGTTTGGAGTCACTGTCCTGCTGCAGAATGATCAGACACCTCCTGGTGGGAATGATGGAGAAGAATCTGAACATACCTTCTGTACAGTTTTGTATATACACACCCAGGGTCCAGTTTATTAGGTCCACCCAGCTCAGACTAAGTCTGTTCCGACTGTCCTGTAATAAATCCTCCTTCATGAATGTTCTACTGTAAAAATTGTTTCGTAGACGTGTTGATTCAACTTATCCTTCCAGAGGCTGTAGTCTGTGTTTCTGCTGAACTGTGTTGCATTATACAAAGAGGTGTTTCTGTTATTTAGCCTAGCCTTGCTGATATAAATGGGGTAAAAAAAAAAAAAAACATACAGGACCTAATTTTGGAGGAAAAACCATAATGTCTGAACCAGGAGTTTATTTTATTTAGGATTTTAGAGTAAAAGTAGTTTTTAGTTTAGAGTAAAAAAGTTTATTATAATAATTTGTTACCTGGTTATTGAGCAGGTTAACTCCCACAGTTGCTCTGATTAAACATCGGGCTCATTTAGGTGTATGACAGTGATGGTGATGTCATCGCGGTACCTCCTGGCCAGATCTGCTGGTAGACTCAGCATCTTGGCGAGACGGTTTGGTGCCACTGCCCCATACCCATCATCTCCCAAGGCATGGCGGAGCAGATGCGTGGCAGTATTTTGGTCCTCCAGCACAGACATAACTCGTCCCCTCCTCTCCAGCAGGAGGTGCTGCAAGCCGCCCAGTGTCATGCCCATGCTGGGAACTATGGGTCTCTGCTGCTGAATGCCTGTACAAAGACAAACAACTTCTGCTGTTTACACTTACACTCCAACTCCTCTCATCATTTAAACTTAAACTGACCTCTACCCTCCAAGTGATGTCTCGGGTGTGAGGTGTCTCACTTTAACGTAAACAACAGGGGAATAATATAAACTTCACTGTGACTCCCCTACAATATGTAATAGACTGTTAAATACAACTGACCACTGTTAATCAGGTTATCTTACAACGGTTCACTTCCATACTTAGGCGTCCCTCAGGGCTCCATCCTTAGTCCTCTACTTTTCTCCATCTATTAGTCTATAGCTCGATGCACCAGCTTCATATCCATATTTTGGCTGATTTTAAATGACCTCTAGTGTGGTCAAGCATAATTTCATAATGTGATAGCCTTATGTTTAATCATTTTATACATATTTACTGAAGCCAAATGGTTTTAGTTTTTTCTGCTGGTTTTATTGCAAAGGGCATGCTAATATTTTGAAGTAAGATAACGGCAGCAAGGAAAACAAAAATAGAGCGAGGTAACATAGTGCTTTCTAAAAGGACATTTTGATATCATTTGTTCGTTCAGCAAATGGTTGATGGAGGCACAAGGTTGGTATGTGTTTCATTTTATTTTTCATGCAGTGCATTTATTTTATAATTTTGCAGTACAATTATAAATTAGGCTATCGTTTATCCAGAGACGTGCATGTTTTTGTTTACTTTAACGACGGAACAGAAAACGTGAACATTTGAATATTGAATTTAATACGATTATATTGAGCACTATCAGAAATCGTCATTGAGCTAGAACGGTTTAAAGTGGGTATTCCTTTCACGAAACACCTATTTTAAACAGTTTGTTGTTACAATCTGAGATAGATAACGACCGTTACTGCAACGCTAACTAACGGTTAATAGCGGAGTGATACATGTCGTTAAAAGTCCCAGTGCTGTTGTACTCTGTACGTATCAGCACTCATGGAATGCCTCTCGTCCAATCAAATTGCTTGGTCGGAACTAACTGTTATAAATGGAAATAACCTATGATAAAGATAAATTTATTCTCTGGAGCAAATGTAAAATTGTATGTTATCACAAGCCTATCATATGAGAAGTTAGTATTATATGTTCATTTGTTTATTTTTGTTTTCTCTTTCTGTTAGCTCCTACGGTGTGTTCAAGGTGCATTAAGTGAACTACAGTACAAGTACATTAATAAACCGGGGATGCTACTATCCTCCTCACAAATGCAACACAATACTCCTTCGGGCGGTCTAAACACTCACACCTCCTTATTATTCCATAAACTTTTTTAAAGCAATGGTTCTCAAAGTGGGGTCCGCGGACCCCCAGGAGGCCTTGAGGGGGTTTCTGGGGGGTCCCGAGCAAACTATATTTCCATCCATAAGTAACACATTGACAGATTGTATGATGATTTTTGTCATGAATTTCAAACACTTTCAAATCCACGTTTAAGATCTATTTGTCTTGCAGTAATTGAGATGTTATAATTTCAGTGTGATTATATATATATTTATAGTCAGTCCGGTTTAGACTCAGATGTTCAGTTTACTATAGATTTAGTGAGGATCTTAGTTCTCTGACCTGTCAGTTGTTCCCCCACCAGTTGGACCACAGTCTGTCGGTGCATCAGCTCCCATAGTCCATCAGTCGCCAGGACCAGGAACTTGTCAGAAGGTCTGATGCAGTGTCGGGTGACCTCCGGCTGGGCGCTCAGGTAGGGTGGTGTCAGGTAGTGTGGCGGCAGCATCCGGACAGCCTCGCTGACCGCAGACATGACATCCGGTCGAGTTTCGTAGACTCGACTCAGCATCTCTGCGCTCCATTTGAAGCGGACATCTCCGAACGCCCTGAACGGCAGCAGCAGACCCAGCATGCGATCATGGCGGACCACTGTCCTGCTCTCAGTATGCGGGTGTTCTCCCAGGATCCTTTGCAGCTCATCGGGGTTCTGTGCGTTGTGGTCATTGGTGAGGCTGACCGCTGACCAGCCCCCGTTCGGCTCCTGGACACCCAGAACAGCCCGACTGTCACCAAGGTTGGCCACATGTAGGATGCCGTTGGAGATATGGGCGACACAGGCAGTGCAGCCAGACAGCGCCACCCGGAGGGGGTTGGAGAGAGACAACCCTTCCCCAGGGAGAGACACCCGTCTGTGGACAGAAAGGGAGAATTCAGCTGGTGATAAGTAAGGCACTGATATGTAAATGTCAAAGAAAATCTATATTTTCTATTAATGTCTCTCCCACAGCTGAACGGCACTCTCTCAAACACAACATAAAAAACAGGTTTGTTGTGGTGTTGACAAATGTTGGACTTCGTCCTCCATCTCTTAGAGTGCATTCATGTTAGGAATAGACCACTACATGGAGAGATGGACATGAGACTGTTTCTTTCAGATAGACTTTAAAAATCCAAACCTGTCACAGTAAAGTTTAAACTGAAGTTTAAAGGAGACAAACAGATGGAGTGTAGAAATCAGGACCTGGGTGAGGACATGGACAGGTGGACCTGGGCCTCCACAGACAGATCATAGTCGAGGCGACAGAAAGCATTCACCAGCGCTGATGTTACCCTGCCGCCATCCTGTAACCAATCAGACAGGAGACAGATAATGACATCACAGGACATGAAAGCTTTAGAGCTGATGAGGACCAACTTAATATTACATAACAATACAGAATATTTTTAATCATGAATCCAACAAATTGTAGACACGGAAACCATCGTGTCACAGTGAATATGTTGATCTGCTCTCACCTGGTACCAGAGATCAGCCAATAGCAGCTGGACCGGTCAGTACCTGCTTTCACCTCCAGATGTCAGGCTTCACACATATTTGACAGTCAAATTGTCTGAACACTGTTGTCTAGTTTAGAAGTCTTCACAGGTCCATTTGGTTCCTAGTAACTAAGACCCAACCCAGGACCTGAGTCAAGTTATCTCACTCTGTTCAGGTCTGGTTGCTTACTTTTAAATAAGGTCTCTTTTAAAAAAAAAAAATTAATTCATGCATGTCAGGTTCAGGTTTTCCATTGTTTGTGTCCAAGATGGAACCTGTGAAGACCTCTAGTCTGGTTTATTAATTTGACATGTCTGGACCCCTGGTTACCTCCTCCTCCTTCTCCTCCTCCTCCTCCTGGCCTTCGTCCTCCAGCCTCTCCTGCCAGTAGTTTCGGAGGCTGTGGAAGGAGATCGCTCCTCCATCAGGGCAACTGTGGTCTTGGGGGTGTTTGTGCCACTCCAACAATGGCGGTACAGCCCGTTCCTCCTCCACCGCCCGTTCGATCTCCGCCAGTATCCTCAGCGGCAGTGTTGCCACAGCGATGTAATAGAAGAGCCTTTGGCTGATGGTGTGGGCGCATGCCGGCCCTGCGTGGCCATCAAACACACCGAGCAGCACGCCGCCACGGCCCGGGAGGCAGGTTGCGCTGCTGCGACGATCCTCGCCAGGGTGGTTGGATGGCAACATGTTGCTGTGGAAACCCAGGACACCATGGGAGGCGGGGCCTCTTGGGAGTTTGTGGCTGTGTTCGTTGGCCTGGCAATAGATGACAGAGAGACAGTTCAGTAGTTTGACTAGTTAATTGATTGACAGCTTGATTGACAGATCTGTCTCACCTTTAGGATGCGGTTGATCTGAGCAGAGTTCATCTGTCCCGCCTCCTGCCCCCTCCTGTAATTCCTGCCCCCACTGCCTGCTGGGTAATAATGTTTGGGGAGGTCAGGGGGAGGTGGAAGAGAGGAGAAAGAGCAGCACTGTCTGAGGTCAAACCTGCAACGTCCACTGAAGGTTCCTGTTCTTCCAAGCATGGCTGTTCACTGGGAGAGCCAATGGAAGAACCAGTGGGAGAACCAGTGGGAGAACCAGTCAGAGAACCAGTCAGAGAACCAGTCAGAGAACCAGTCAGAGAACCAGCCAGAGAACCAGCCAGAGAACCAATAGAACAAAACCTGCATGAGAATCAAAAGAAGCATCAGCGCAGTGTTCAGTGTTAACTGTACTGATGGTGGTCTTCAAATCTGTCTCACTTTCCCCCTCACTCCTGACAGAACTGTTCAGGTGTTCTTCACCACCAGCCTCTAATAGTTACAGAGGATCAGCAGCTAATTCTCTGCAGATCTGTTTGGTCCATATCTTTAAAAATGATGCATTTAGTAGCATCTATCTGGGGTCAGTTATCAGGTCCACACTGGAACATACAGATCAACAGTTTTCCAAATGGAAACTGAAGCCTGGACACCAGTTCACCTGATCAGTAGCTGTCTGACATTTTTAATATACAGAATGTACTCAGGACTCCAGGAAGCAGTAGTGATGTTGCTTAGATTAGCTTGGTGAAATGAAGATTGATTAGTTGAATGGACTGAGAAGAAGAACAAACGCAACCGGACCTGGAGGAGACCTATAACCTCCAGGTCCAGCATCGTCCAGGTTTTGTCTCCGAGCTGATGGACTCTCTTCACCTCCACCTCCTGCAGTCAAACGGCTGCTGTCCAACACTCACCTGGAAGGGTGTTTACCCATGGGTTTCCTGTAAATGCTGCATTTTATTTCCTGTAGTCTGTTTGTTCACTACCTGCACTGTCTACACCTCCCGGCAACCTCCCACGTTCTCTTCTCTCTGGTACACTTCCAGGTACATTGTCATTTTGTGCATTACAAACCTGAGTGTGCTTGGCATCCTTTTGTCTGAGGGATAAAAGTTGTGATGCTTAAAAAGAGCATCTGTGATAAAAGCTGATGAAAACAGATTTTACCCTGTGGCTCTGGCTAAAAGCTGAACAGAAGATTAATGAAGCTGAAAGTCACCGTGTGTTTGTTGCAGTGTTTAGGTTCTGGTTAAGTCTTCCTCCTCAGTCCACGTGAAGGTGTCCGTTACTTGTTTCCTGAAGCAGATCCGTTCTTTTCACGGCGATCGCAGCCTATTCATGCAGCCACACAGGTGTGTTGTTGAAGGTTGTTCGTCTACTCTCTCGGGCTCTTTCTTTGTTTCTGTCTGTGGCCTTGTAGCCAAATGTGACCTTTGACGGCTTTCATATCTCATTCAGCAATCAGTAATCTATAAACCTGCTGGTGCTCTCCGTGCAGCCCCGCCCCCTCACTGTGTTCAGTGTTTGTAAAGAAAATATTTAAGATTCATCATTATTTTAATTGAGAGTTAACGGACAGAAGGAGGAACCTCTAACCTAAAAGAGAACATATAAAAACTCTTTTATTCCCACTGCGACGTCCATCTTGAACATGGTCAAACAGACATTTATTCATGGACTGTTGTGTTTTAATGCAATTTTATGTTTATGCTTCTTTCGTTTTGTTTGTTTGTTTTTTATGTAATTTTTGAGCCACTAACCTAAGACAATTTTCTATCACTATGTGTGACAATAAAGTTTTTTTGAATCTTGAATCTTGAATTAGAGGTTGACACCTTTACGCCTGAAGGACCTAACGTCTGACTGCAGCAGACCAGGTAAAAGAGACTGGAACGGAGGCTCCCTGAACCAGGGGAACCACCAGCACGGTGCATCTGTTTGCTCGGTGTTCTCCACCATGATGCGTGGCCAGGTTTTGGGGTGTGGACATGATTTCTCCACAGGAATGGATACAGATTGAAAAAGAAATCTACATGGGCTGTGTTTGAGCTTCAGCGCTTGAGCCCAGTTGTATTTGCTATGACGAGACTGTTAACTGACAAATAAGACCAACACAAGTGGGGCACACAGAAACAGGACTGGTACTAAGGTGGGCCTCACAGCTGCCAGTTGTCATACTGAAAATGTAAATATAAAAATTTGAACAACACCAAAAACAGTAACATTTCCAAAAGCAATTATAGTGAGTGTAGTAGGGTGGTATTCTCATTATCCTTTGTTTTTTAGGGAAGAGCAGGGTTATACACACAGTACATGAGGTGTCCAATTGTTTTTAGTTGTTCCACCAGTACAAACTGTCTCACATAGCTGACTCAGCTAGAGAGGAAGCTAGTTTGTTGTTTGTGTACAAGCTCTCACTGTCCCAGTTAAGTATTAAGTCAATGTTAAAATAATATACGGGATTTGGCAGTAACAGGTAATTAATTTGCAGTCATCATTTAAATGCCACCTACCCTTGGCTAACCAACAAGCTGGAGTTTCTACTGTGGTTTTAGAAACAGGATTGGAAAGTCCCACACTTCCATGTATTTTACCAAGCTCATGTAAATTTTAAATAGGCTGCCTGAGGATGAAACCTGCACAGTTTTTATATACTGATTCATTGATTTCATTTCCTGGACTCTGCCTGCAGTGAAACCAAAAAACTCAGTGACACCAGGAGCCTTGCTCAATCAGTACCATTAAAAAATTCACAGCATATAAACAGCAGGAGATTTGTGCGGTTTAACAGCCGCCTGTGGAGATTATGCCTCACTAAGCACGCCAGAGTTAGTTAGTAGTTATGTGGCTGTTCACTGGAACAGTGGAAATACAGGAAAATGAATTAAGCAGCTTAAACCGTAGAAGGCCATGTTTAGTATGAAGAGCCTCTTCTCTTTGCTGCTCTGTTAAAACCAACTCCAAGACCTGTTTCTCACAAAGATTTTAAAATATAATAAGAGCAGGTAGTTCATAAAGAAACATAAATCCATTACAGTAAAAGACGCTACAAATCTGTCAAAAATGTTTTTTAATGTTATTGGTTCATATTAGGTGTTTTTGTGGTTATAACAAAGGGACTAATATGAAGCATCGGTTTATGAAACAGGGAGAGCTTCACTGGAATCTCGGAAATGTGGAAATTAAAGGGGTAAACCGTGGTGTCTCCGCATTAAAGCGTTTCTCCACTGTCTGCTTTGTTTACTGACGTCACATTGACTTACAGCTAAATGCTAACAGCTGCTAACACAACAACAACTAGCCAGCCAAGCGAACAACAGCTAAGGGAGCTGTCCTTGAGCGGCCCCGCCCCTCTCCATGCGCGGTCACGCCCCCCTCCCCTCTCTGCTGGGGCCGTGTGCACATGATGCGTTCACGACCGTCTACCAAGCACGTAAATAGAAAAACTCACAAATTCTTTTTTTTTTTTAAGAAAAAATATTAAGTGAAACCGACTCACCAGAACCCACATTACTTCATTACTACAAACATGACTGCTAGAGAGGCGGTTTTGAGTCTGTGTGTGGTGGTTTAGTTAGTTAGCAAAGTGGTACAGAACATATTTTACATCGTTACAACACAACAGACAAATGATGCTCCAGGAACAAAGAGGCTGCGCTGAGTCATTTTGCAGGTGAAGACCTCATACTAACATCAAACTAACGTCATATGAATGTCCCATATTCTAATCATGTGTGCACCTGAATGCAGCAGTGTGTGTGTGTGTGTGTGTGTGTGTATGTGTGTGTGTGTGTATATGTATGTGTGTGTGTGTGTGTGTGTGTGTCTGTGTGTGTTTGGGGCCGTGTGCAGACCGCGTGTGGCGCAGAGGAGGATAGAAAACAAACAACCACAGTTTCGGGGTCTGAGGTGAGTTTGGCTCCGGCCGATCGATCCGCTCTTTTCTCCCCATAAGAGGCTCCCCGCCGCCGGGCTGCGGTGCCGCTCGTTCCGGTGTGATATACCCGTAGAGGGGGCGCTGCGGAGCGGACAGTCTTTCGCTGTTTATTCCGCTGTGGAACATATGCTAAGTTGCTAGCAGGTTAGCTGACAACATGACACCAATGGCCCTGTCTCTGGGCCGTTTCTCTCCGCACACACCGCGGGAAAACCCGCTGAAGCCAGCCGGAGCAGTCCGCACTGGTGAAGCGGAGCTCATCGAGGAGCGGAACCTCCAGCCAGTGACCGCATAGAGCTGCCTGTTTACGGTGTGAGGCCGCGGGGAGCCCGGGGGGGCGGTGCTGGTTAACGGTACCGGAGTCGGCCAGTCTCATGTAGAGCAGAATACACAACAGCCACCAAAGACTGTGATGCAGTCCGGTTCTCTGTGGACCCACGTGAGAGGTCTGGTACCCGCTCAGACTGTTACCAGTCTTTCAACAGAAAACTAATTTACTGTTTTGATCAGAGCTGAATCAGTTTGTTAGATGTATCGATCTATATTGAGATGATCGGCAACTTTTGTGACAATCAAGTGATTGATTAATTGTTTTCAACATTTTCTGATTCTATCTTCTGTCATGAATCAGCTTCTTTGGGTTTTTACATGTTGGGCAGAACAAGACCTGAAGTTTCACAGACCAAATGATTCATCGATTAAATAATGTTATCGATAATATAAACAATCATAAGTCGCAGGTCTAGTTTTGATGTTTGATTTATAGTTTCAAGTCATTTATGAAGTGAAACTTTCATCCTCCAAAGTCTCAGATTTTCTCCTTTATCACAGTGAACTGAATATTTCTGAGTTTTGAACTGTCAGACAAAACGAGACGTTTAAACACATCTGTTTATTGCACATATTAATCTCATATTTTTCTTGCTGTCTTTTCCAGTCCTGAGAGTCTCTCCATTAAAGGCCAGGTTCAAACCTTAAGTGTATCACCTCAGCTCTTATTGTGAAAGGCCTGTCTTGAATTAACCTGAGCATAAAATATCACAGCAAAATCACTACACTTAAATAAGTAATGTAGAGTTTTTTTGTAGAGCAGCAGTGAGCTGAACTCAGATCAGCTGATCACTTTGTTTCAGCCGTGATTGTGATCATGGCTTTTAGGGTTCAACGGCCCGTCTGAGTGACCTGAGCTTTGTTTGTGTTATATGTGCTGAAAATTAACATATAGATGCACAAGTTTAGTTCAGCAGAGGGGAGACTTTTCTCCAGACAATTGATCGGCTGATAGCAGCTCATTGAATTAAATTTTTAAGCATCCAATCAATATCTGGAGCTCATTAAGCCCAAAGTTCTGTATCAGGAGCTCCAATATCTGAATCAGGTAGTTTGTGAAAAATCAGGTGTCGAAGTTTGTTGGGGATTTGTTTTACACATTTATCAAAATAAATTGAAAGTTTTATTTTCTTTTTGTTTGACCACTGATTAACTAATTAAGTAATTTTCAAATTCAAGTTCTTGCTCTGTCTCTGTCTGTCTGTCCAGCCGTCGTCGTGGTGATGAGCACTAATGAGTGTTTTGGTTGCGGCCGCAGTGGCCACTGGGTGAAGAACTGTCCGAGCGCTGGCCGAGGACGAGGGAAAGGTCGCGGCAGAGGCAAAGGTGGCTTTTACTCAAACACATTTATAATATACACTCACTGAGCACTTTATTAGGAACACTTGTGCACCTGCTTGATTGTGCAATTGGCCAATCATGTGGCAGCAGTGCACTGCATAAAGTCCTTCATTTAATGTTCACATCAAACATCACTCAGTGACTCTGACTTTGGCATGATTGTTGGTGTCAGACTGGCTGGTTTGAGTGTTTCTGAAAATGCTGAAACGGCTGGGATTTTCACACACAACAGTCTCTAGAGATTTTACTCAGAATGGAGTAAAAACAGAAAACATCCAGTGAGCAGCAGCTCTGTGTCGATGAGAGAGGTCAGAGGAGAATGGTCAGACTGGTTGGAGCTGACAGAACGGCTACTGTAACTCAGATAACCACTCTTTGCAACTGTGGTGAGCAGAAAACACATTATTAATCCAAGCAGGTAATCCTTTAACACTGGTGACACTGAAACAAAAGTGTCCACTGCACAATAATTCTACTGAAGGTATTAATCCATCAACTATAAATAAATAATCCTATTGTCTGGAAGAAAAACAGTCCGTCAGTTTTAATCAAATCATTTTCTTTCAGCCTCTCTGAGGCAGAGCAAGGAGAGAAGTTATATTAAAAGCCTTTACTTAGTTACTGTATTGATTAAAACACTGACCAGTTAGACCTCACTATTGTTATTTTCACCCTGATGTAAAACTGTAGGGTCGACATTTTGACCAAAACACTAAATAAATAATTTTTTCCATTTGTGCACCATTAAAGTTTTTAGTCTGTTTACAGTGCTTTTGTGCTGATTACTCTTGTTGTGGCATAAAAACAGCTGTATGCGTGTACAGGGCCTTTAATTTAATATAATGGGAAACTCTATATATTTGTACTGTATATTGGTATGTTTCCTGTGCAAAATTATTATTGTGTGTGTGTGTGTGTGTGTGTGCTTTTGTTTTTTATAAATTGTTTTCTTTCCTTTTTATTTTGCAGGAAAACTGTACATTTTTTTCCCAAGCTTGAGAACATTTTAGATGTGATGTTTTGTATATATCACCTAGCATTTATCATTTGAGATGTCCTGAGGGTCACATGTTGTTGTTGTTGTTGACGTGTTGTGTTTCAGATCTGTTCTGTTATCGCTGTGGGGAGCTCGGACACGTCGCCAGAGACTGTGAGAGGACTGAGGATGGTGAGGGCACACCTGCACGCAGAGTATAGTACCTACCTGCTGTCTCAGTCAAATACAGGTGTCCGCTGGAAAATCACTGAGCCGTTTAGATTGTGAGTTAACAGCCAAACATCCTCATACTGTTTCTCTGAAAAGATCTTTACAGACATGAATCTCTACATTTTCAGACCGGTTATAAGAGGAATCCGCAGATTCATCATTTCAGTCCTATTACACAGTCAGGCTCACAGTGGACGGATTAAAAGAAGGATGAAAATCAATGCAGCACATCCAGACACATAAAGGTTTATGCTACTATTTTCACATACAGCATGCTGTAGTACTCCACACAACGGAGAAAACACACTGAGGTGGGAAATCTCTCCTTTATGACCTGAAAAGTATTTTCCTTTATTAAATCAATTCAAAACATTATTTTAAAAATCAGAGTTTCTCAAAACTCAAAATTTTAACCAGGTACAAGCACTTCACTGATTTGTAACATGGGACAAACAGGACCAACAAGTTAGTAGCTGCAGGTCAGAGATTTTGTGGGTAACCCTGAGTTGTGAAATTCTCCTGTAGTTCTGGATTTAGTTAAACCTGGTCTCAGGATGAGGATATGCCACTTAGACCTGGACTAAAGGTGGTTTGAGGTTTTAACTAAGTATAGTGTGAAAACTCCCAGTTAGGCAGGGCAGGTTTATTTGCACAGTACAAGTTAACTGTAAAGTGTTTTACATAACCCAAAATGAATTAAGACAAGATATAAAAGAAAAATGATAAATCTGTATAAATCTGTGAGTTGTGTGCATAATTCTGGTCCTTATTTAGTTGTTTTCTGTAATCTGAGCTAGTGGAAGCATGTAGATGTTGAACAGAAGAGGTCCGAGGATGGAGCCTTGGGGAACTCTATGTCATATTTGTACGCTCAGATGTGTAATTACGGATCAACACAAAGTAGTCCCTGCCCTGAAGTAAGCTTTGATATTTATCTTAAAAGCTGCATTAAGCGTTTTTAGCCAACCAGAATTGAGGACCGAGCGTTTAGTATTTAACGCACTTGACCCTGAGCCTCTTGTTGTCACTGCAGCCTGCTATAACTGCGGCAGAGGAGGACACATCTCCAGAGACTGCAAGGAGCCGAAGAAAGAGCGAGAGCAGCTTTGCTACAACTGTGGGAAGGCCGGACACATGGCACGGGACTGCAACCATGCTCACGAGCAGAAGTGCTACTCCTGTGGTGGCTTTGGACACATTCAGAAGTGCTGCGAGAAGGTCAAATGCTACAGGTAAACTGATGCTACAGGTTAACTACCTCCTCCAGGTAAACAAAAGCAGACTGGTTTGGTTTTTAGTTTAGCTTGGTGTCTGTTGTATCTGCTAGTTCACCAGTGTTACCAGTCTAACCACTGAAACCATGTGTAACCTGTCTAATAAGCACGTGTTTGCTGCAGGTGTGGGGAAATCGGCCATGTTGCAGTGCACTGCAGTAAGGCGTCGGAGTTGAACTGCTATAACTGTGGGAAGTCAGGTCACCTGGCCAAGGAGTGCACAATCGAAGCCACTGCCTAGGTGTCGCAGCCTTCCCACCTCGCTCTCTTTCATCTTTTCTTTCTCTTTATTCATTCCCTCTGATCCTCCTCTTCTCAATGGTCCAGAGGCCTGTCAGTCAGCCTCACAGCAGCCAGTCAGAGCAGGCGGAGGGAGGAGGAGGGGTGGACACTAAAAAACAAGTTTCTTCTGCATTTCTAAAAGAACAAACTGAATCTGTGTTTTTAGTTTGGTAGCGGTGTCATGACGTACAAAGCTTTGTTTAAGAATACTTTCTGCCCAGCCGATTGGCTGAGAGAGTAGAGCGATTTAAGAAAAAAAAAGAAAAGAAAAAAAAAAGTTAAGCCCCTCCTCTTAGTCCTAAAGTGTGTGGGACTATAACGGAGGGAAAAATATGTGATGGAAGTTTTTACCTTCCAACATTAACTTTATTTTCTATTTCCAGACAAAATCAAATTTGTCTGAAAGAAAAGTGATTGGTCCCGCCTCCAGCAAACAGCCAATCACCTCACACGATGAACAAACCAATCAGAGATGGCCACAGCAGATGACAAAAGGAACATTAATTGCTCATGTTTTCAAGGTGCGTTTTGTTGCTGTTTGGACCAAATGGAGCAATGCACTGACAGACAAAAACTAATCATAACAATAATAATAATAATGGTAAAATTCATTTTAAAAAACAACAATTTTAAGTTTGGGGAGAGGAGAATGTTTTCACAAAAAAAAAAAAATCCAAATGTTATTTTTGTACAATATATCACTTAGAGCTACTGTAAAAATGTCATTTGGTTGTACTGCAGACTGTAAGTTTAACCTGACAATAAAAACATGGAGGAGGAGGAAGAGGATGGAGCCAAGACACACTTCTGTCTGATCTGTTTATTTCACAGCAACAACACAAATATAAAAGAAAAGTGCAGTAAGGCTTTATTCAATAGGTCAGTCCTTTAAAAAATAATTACATAGATATTTTCTCGGAAAGAACTATGAAATGTATGGCGGCTTGTTTCTGCCAAAAAATGAAGCAAAAGAGCTTAAGACATAAAAGGCATAATGATATACAAGAAACATAAGAGCATATGAAAAAATAGGGTTTAAAAGGAAAAACTTGATGAAAAGTTATGCATAATATATTTAAGCAATATCACACGAGAGGAAGTGATATACTGAATATCAGCGCGGCTGTGATTCGGTCATAGGTCCCGAGGTCGCAGGCCGTGCTGATATTCAGTATTTCATAATTTATTCTGCAACACCAACACAAATAGTTCTGCGACTGGACAGTTGCTAAACACATTTTCCTGACCTGCACAGTGCACACTAACTAGGTTTCTTAATTTTTCTGGAAATATATTCATCTTTGCAAAGTTTGTTACAATCTAAGATAGATAACGACCGTTAATGTAACGCTGATTAATGGTTAATAGACACCTGTGAAGCGGAGTGATACTTACAGTTAAAAGTCCCAGTGCCGTTGTACTCTATATCAGCACTCATGGAATGCCTCTCGTCCAATCAAATTACTTGGTCAGAACTAGCAGTTGGATATGATATGATATGATATGATATGATATGAAATGAAATGATATGATATGATATGATATGATATGATATGATATGATATGATATGATATGAAATGAAATGATATGATATGATATGATATGATATGATATGATATGATATGATATGATATGATATATGATGACTCCTGACTCCTCTGGTGGGAGACAGTACAGCAACAACTACCCAGCCGTTCCGAGACCGGAAACAGAAGAAGAAGAAACTAGTGGCGGACTTCCTGTCAGTGTCGGCGTGTGTTGATCGTTTGAGGCTGAAGTTTGATCAGTTTTCCTCCGGATTCGTGATTAAAACAACACGCAGCAGCAGATATGGTGAGCACAGGAGCACAGCTTCAGTCTGACTCATATTTTCATTTACCTTTTTATTATTTATCTCGGATACACAAACGGTTAGCATGCTAGCCTGTTAGCATCAGCAGTTGTTTCAGTGGATATTCCGCAGATTAAAAGTTTTAGTTTCATCGAAACTTAAACTCTATAATAAAATGACAGTTTTTTAAACGGAATCTGATGTGGGATCTCTCGTGTGCCTGTCTCAGTTAGTTCGGATCGGTTAAATATGAATTAGCCTCCAGCTTAGATGCTCAAGTAATCATGTTAGTAATGCATCGAATTTAATTATTTTCAACCTACAAATTCACATTATGAGAAAAGTTCAAAGTTAGACAGAAATAAAAACAATCCAGACAGACTCATGGCCAAGAAAAAGCTCTCAGCATAGATGGGAGGAAGTCTCAAGTTTTAACTTTCAAATTTCAAGCAAGTCCCAAGTTACTGAGGTTAAAATCAAGTAAGACAAGTCAATTCATTGCTCAGGTCAAGCGAGTCCCGATCCATCCCAGTTTCCACATTAAATAATTTTTAAAGAGATTGGCCATGAAATGTTGAGTTTCATGCTCAACATTAATGAAAACATTAATGGAAACGCCTTCACTTTACTATAGTGATATCTGACATTTTTTGTCAATGTAGAGCCTGGAACTGCCCCATGATCCTGCTCAACACCCACTTCATTACCTTTCATATTATTTTTACTGCTACTACACATCTCTATGTCTATATTACTATGCATGCATTGCACTAGTAATCACTCAATCCTGTTTCAAAATTCTTTGAGGCAAATACCAAGTCAACGTAAAGTCTTTCATCAGTGTTAGTCAAGCAAGTCACAAGTCCTCAAATTTGCGACTGGAGTCAAATCATGTGATGGGATCATATTGAAATTTGCATATTATTCAGTCATTGTGAGCCTGCTACATGACAGTGAGTCCAGCCATGCCCCGATCATTGATGCACCTGGTGTCATGAATCTTTCTTGAAGTTTAACTTATCAAAGACAAAGGATATAATCATAGTGCTTCAAGCTATGAAACTACGATCATTAGAAAGCTACAAGTATCTCAGGACAGTCGAAGACCCTAAATTCACCTTTGAGAAGAGTTGTGAGGCCATGTGCAAAAAGGGACGCCAGCGTTTGTTCCGTCTCAGAAATCCAGCAGTGATAAACCATGACGACCCTCTGTTATCTGGCTTTTATTGAATCAGTCTGCAGGTACAAATACTTTTGCACCTGCAGCCATTGCAGTAATAAACAAAGCTAGTATGAGATGATGTATTCACCCATGTGTGGCAGTTTGAGCTTTGTCTGCACAACAAATTTACTCTTGGGTACTAATAAAGAAATCTTAAATCATATAAACATTCAGTTTAATTCATTTTATTTCAGACATCATAGTGCACATTTGTACTGAAATAGAAGGTATTATGAGATAAAATTCATGAAATGTGTTATTGGTTATTATTATTTTTTATTATTTTCAGTGATTGTGTCCTAACTGTTTGTCTTTGTTTCTGCAGGCGAGGAACGCTGAGAAGGCCATGTAAGTAGAGAAGTACACCTGAGGCAGATTACCTGTCATATCACCTGCTGTGTGTTATCCCAACAGAACTATAACAGCTTGTGTTGTTATTAACAGTTGGAGGTTGTTTAGCTATCAGTCTATTACTTTGCACCAGTTTGTATTGAAGAAACCAGAAAGCAGCCAGATCCCACTTTATTCTTTATTTAGAGTCTTCTAATGAGGAGCAGAACGAGGACGATGAGTTTATTATGATGAAGTAATCATTCATGTGTTCTGTGTTAATTCAGCAACATTCAGTTATGAACAATGTGACTGTGTTACACAGCCAGAGAAAATAAAACTGAAGGGCTGAAGACCATCACACATGATGGCAGCTCATTGCAGTAAACAGGGATTTTGAGTGTCGTATTTTAGCTGTTAGCTGTTAGCTCACATTAAGGTCAATTCATTGTGGATTAATCTGCTAATTTTCTCGATTAGTGGGTCCATCATGTTATCTATTTAACATAAGAAAACAGTGAAACTGTGGTTCTACTGGTTCCACTGTGCCCTTGTCATATATGCTTGTTAAGATGGGATGAATAT
Organism: Seriola aureovittata; assembly: GCF_021018895.1. Taxonomy (NCBI): domain Eukaryota; kingdom Metazoa; phylum Chordata; class Actinopteri; order Carangiformes; family Carangidae; genus Seriola; species Seriola aureovittata. The sequence continues at coordinate 27,168,380 of NC_079365.1, read as the reverse complement.
TTTTCACAACTTTCTCACATTTTATTGATGATAAAGAACATAATTGACAGATTAATTGATAATATAAATAGTTGTTAGTTGCAGCCCTTATAATAAAATACCCGTCTGTCTATCTACTGTGGTTCTCCTGTTGGGTTTTCCTGTCGGGTTCTCCTGTCAGGTTCTCCTGTCCTTTAACTGTGTCCCTCTGCTCTGTCTCTCAGGACGGCTCTGGCTCGGTTCAGACAGGCTCAGCTGGAGGAGGGAAAAGTCAAGGTGAGATTCTTCTGTGTTCTACTCTATCTGACTCATCTGTCTCTCTGACCCGTCTCTCCGTCTCTGACCCTTCTCTCTGACCTGTCTCCCTCTCTCTGACCCTTCTCTCTGACCTGTCTCCCTCTCTCTGACCTGTCTCCCTCTCTCTGACCCGTCTCTCTGACCTGTCTCCCTCTCTCTGTAGGAGAGGAGACCTTTTCTGGCGTCAGAGTGCAGTGAACTTCCTAAAGCCGAGAAATGGAGACGACAGGTACGTACCATATACTACATACGATAGTATTGACTGTAGTACTGGGAGTAGTATTGATGGTAGTACATACTGCAATACTGATTCTAGTATTACCCTCAGTTCCACATTTTTTGGTTCTGTCTCCAAAAACTAAAGTACTCATGATCCTCAGCTCTTTTTTTCTGTATTACAGCAGCTGATTGTTTAATCGGGTTTCTTCAAAATAGACAGAGCAGTAGTTAAAACCATGACTTTTACTGCTGGAACACTTCAGTACTCGCTGAACTGTAGTAGTTCTCAGTGTACTGTAGTAATACTCAAATATCTGTGTAATGTGTGTGTGTGTTTCAGATCATCAGTGAGATCTCAAAGAAAGTAGCACAGATCCAGAACGGTGAGTTAAAACCGGACCATCACAGGTAGATCTGACCCGCTGCTCCATGTTACAGAGACTTTAACACTGAGTCCTCACATCAGTCCTCACTGACGACATTTTCATCATTTCATGTTGTGACAGAGTGAATTCTGCTGCTGTTTGTTTTAATTGAAATTCATTTATTCACCCACAGAGCTGCCATGCATTCAAATTAAAAATATAGGTAGAGATCACTGTTCAGATTGTTATTGAGGTTGTACGAGGTGAAAATAGTTTTTATAGACTGATCTGATTTGAGAAGAATCCTCTCTACAATTTAACATTTCAATGTCAGTGTTTATTAAACTGATTTAATCGTCTTTGTGCATGAGAGATGAATACTGAGATAAAACATTTATTACAGTGATGTTAAGAGTCCTGTCTGTCTCCTTTCAGCTGGTCTGGGGGAGTTCAAGATTCGGGATCTGAATGATGAGATCAATAAGCTGCTGAGAGAGAAAGGTCACTGGGAGGTTCGGATCAAAGAGCTGGGAGGACCCGACTATGCGGTAAGTAGTCTAGTATATAAGGTTTAATGACAAAGCACTTGGCGCTTCACTTCTCATTCACACATGACGGAGACGAAGCTGCCAGACGAGCGCTGGTCTGATCATCAGGGCAGGAGGAGCTGGGGGCCCGACCTGCAATTTGAATAGATTAGAATAGATTTCCACTACTCTCTGACATTTTATCAACACTGTTTGATCAGCTAATGAAGGAGGTAATCATCAGATTAATCAATAACAAAAATAATCACCTGGTGATGACGTGTTTGTGTTTCAGCGTGTCGGTCCAAGGATGTTGGATCACGAGGGGAAGGAGGTTCCAGGAAACAGGGGGTATAAATACTTTGGAGCAGCCAGAGACCTGCCCGGAGTCAGAGAGCTGTTTGAGAAGGAGCGTACGTACACTTTTCTGTTTGTATGAAATTATAATATAAACTTGTACTGTACCCACTTATGACTGGTCCCCGCTGATCATGTGATTCTCAGCTGCCCCGGCGCTGAGGAAGACGAGGGCGGAGCTGATGAAGGACGTAGATGCAGAATATTACGGGTACAGAGACGAAGACGACGGAGTCCTGCTTCCTCTGGAAACTCAGTACGAGAAACAAGGTGAGATTATTTTAGAGAACAATCAGATTATTTTAGAGAACAATCAGATTATTTTACAAGACAATCAGATTATTTTACAAACCAATCAGATTATTTTACAAACTAATCAGATTATTTTAGAGAACAATCAGATTATTTTACAAGCCAATCAGATTATTTTAGAGAACAATCAGATTATTTTACAAGACAATCAGATTATTTTACAAACCAATCAGATTATTTTACAAGCCAATCAGATTATTTTACAAGATAATAAGATTATTTTACAAGACAATCAGATAATTTTATAGTTTAATTGGATTGTTTTACAGTCCAATCAGATTATTTTATAGTGCAGTCAGATAAGAACCTGGAAGCATAAGGAAGGTTTCAGTAATCAGGTATTAAAATGTCAGACTGTAGATGAAGCTGCTGTCGTCTCTGATGGTCGTCGTCTCATATGAGAGAAAGATGTCGATCAGTGACTGATACACAACCAGCCAACTGAGAATCACTAATTCACGACATGTGTTGTGTGTGTTTTGTGTAGCTGTGTTGGAGGCAGTGCAGAAGTGGAGAACAGAGAAGGATTCTCGTCTGTCCGGTGAGAAACAACAGGAGGAAGAAGAGGAGGAGAACATCTACACCGTCCACAACGAAGAGGTGAGCCGTCCCTTTGACGGAATAATCCTTTAATCAATAATGTCCTGATCACTGAAGACAAGAAGTAAAAATCTGTCACATCATTCTCACTGGATCTTCAGTCAGTGCTGAGGTCATCTGCGACACACTCGTAATACGCTCCAAGAGTTTCCAGGTGTCAATAAATGTGTGTGTTTGTTATGTGTCACTGTGCAGCCTGATGACGAGGAGAGCCGGGAGGAGCAGGAAGGGGAGGAGGGAGGAGTCACCTTCATCGCACACGTACCTGTTCCATCGCAGAGAGAGGTAAGATACACGTTTGTCTTTCTACACTTGTGAAGACCCTTATTAACATAATGCTTTCACAGGCCCTCAACTTGATCCTGGTTCTAACCTGATCCTGGTTCTAACCTGATCCTGGTTCTAACCTGATCCTGGTTCTAATCTGAACCTGGTTCTAACCTGATCCTGGTTTTAACCTGGTTCTAGCCTAAACCTGGTTCTAACCTGATCCTGGTTCTAACCTGAACCTGGTTCTAATCTGAACCTGGTTCTAACCTGAATCCTAAAACCATGTCTGAATTTTGAAATAGACCTTTGTAGTTGACAAGGATCGGCCAACGTATCCTCACAGCGATACTTCAAAACTAAATTACTCCTCACAAAGATACACACACACACACACAGACAAAGGTCTGTCTCTCTCTTGCCTGTCTCACCTCTCTGACCTGTCTGTCTCTCAGGTGGAGGAGGCTCTGGTCAGGAGGAAGAAGATGGAGTTGTTGCAGCGATATGCCAGCGAGACTCTTCAGGCTCAGAGTCAAGAGGCCAGGACTCTGATGGGAATGTAGTCTGTCTGTCTGTCTGTCTGTCTGTCTGTCTGTCTGTTAATGTTGATGTAAATATCGGCTCATTTTTGTTGTCAGCCTGTTTCTTATTAAAACTTTCTTAACCTCAGCTTGTTCTCATCTGATTTTTTTTCTCCGACATTTTTTCAGAGAGTTTGTAAACTACTGTTTCTACTTAAAGTGTTGAAACCGATGAACGCAAAGAGACACGAAACCACCACATGTATTGTCCATGCTAAAATCACAAAGCACCAGTGTTGGTCGGTTTTGACTCTTTCACATTGCTGCAGAATTATTCAGAGGTCACATCAGGTCGCATCACCTGAGGACATTTATCAGAGCTCACACAGCTCCCTCTGCAGACACTTCGAGGCTTTAAACTGCTGTAAAACACATGCAGTTGTACTCCCCACCATCAATTTTCCACTTTAAATACCTGGAGTTGTCACTTAGCAACAACGTTTTTCTGCTCTGATTCGAGGATTATATGAATTTGTCTCCATGCTGAGAGCAGCTGACACCACAGCAGAGACTTTAACATTATTTAAATCCCTGACAATGTGACAGCAGCAGTGTTTGAAAGTATCTAAGTACATTAATTCAACCATTGTACGTAAGTAAAGTTTTAACTTTTTTCTGCTCGGCTGCATTTCTGAGATAAATACTTGACTTTTCACTGCATCTATCTGACAGCTGCAGTAACTCGTTTTATAAAATAAACTGGATTAAACTTCCCAACAGGAGAAATTAACTCCATCTCAACTGACTACGCTGCTTTTATGTTTATACATCAGTAAGAATCCAAAAACATTATATGTAGTATAATGTTACTTTCTACTGCACAGTGAGTATTTCTACTTTTGATACTTTGAAGTACATTTAACAGCTTTTACGTGCAGCACTTCTACTGTGTGGTATTCATACTTTTACTTAAGTAGAGGCTGTGAGTATTTCTTCCACCACAGGTCAGGAGCCAGTATCAGACAGGTGAACAGGTGTCACACCTGAATCCTGAGCTTTTTATTCCATTCAAATATTATTTCTATTTCTGTCTTTTTATCATAAAAGAGTTTTCAGATTCAGACCCAGTCCTCAGCCGCTCTGTCTTGTGAGCTTTAGTTTACTTTTTCAGAATAATGAAGATTTATTTCATGGGAATAGTTTTATGTTCATTATTTATATTTATACATTATAGATAATGTCGTTTTTTATGAGGGTGAAGCTCTGTCTGAGAACTGATTACAGAACAGTAACAACTAACCAGTGACATCTGTGAGAGACTTTACAACTGACAGAACTGATTGATATGTTGATTGATCTGCTGATTGATCTTCTGAGACTGAGAGGATTAAGTATAAAGTGTTTACATTGTGTCAAAACATATTTACATATTTATATTGATATACGTGACTGTGGTTTCTATTCAAATCCAAAGAGTTTCTCTTTTTTTTGCATCCCAACATATGGACACAGTGTTGTCAAATCACTGTATGAAAATCTGTGTCTCTGTCCTCGTTCCTCAGGTTCCTCTGAGTATCTCTGTGTCTCATCATGTGGTTTCAATCTGGCAGCTGATTGGTTGATTGGTGGCAGCCTGCTGCAGCATGTGATTGGCTGATTAATGGCTGAACGCTGCATGTGATGTCATGTGAGAGAAAACTGCCATCAGCCACATTTAATCAGCAGCTTGTGTGTGTGTGTGTGTGTGTGTGTGTGTGTGTGTGTGTGTGTGTTTTACTCTGCAGTGTTGACTCAATTTTTGCAGCTGGATGGCTCTGTAGCATTGACGCCTCTAAAGTCCTGAAACTTTTTTTATCAAGACTTAGGAACGACATAGAGAAAGGGAATGTTACCAAATTAAAGTGTCTTATTTTAATAAACCATGTAGTTTGACTAATGTATTTGTATCCACTTGTTATAATAAGTTCTTTGTTTGTGTGTTTTTATTGTTGTTTGTTTGCATGTACAAGGTATTGTGATATTTTCGGGTTTCTGTTTGCTTAAAATGAAAAATAAAACAAATGTAAGTTTTCAATGTCATGAATACTTTTAGCTTGACGTTCATGTTCCCCTCAGGATGAACTGGAATAACTGCGGATCCTCCTCGTTGTCATCTAGCCCCATCATCAGGCCACGTTTCAATTTTTCCAATTCTTTGATTTATGATCAAATACCTGGTCATATTTTTAGATATTTAGATCAGACCAACAGGGGGGGACTGACTGGTGCGGTATAACATACCCAGCGGATTTTTGAAACAGATTCTGTGACAATTAAAGGGAAAAACATCTGGATTTTTCAAATTTCATCAATCAATAAGAATCAGGGCTAAAGGGGGCGGAGCCGCACAGATTCAATCAGTTTATTCTTGGAGCTTACTGAAAACCCAAAGTGAATTACACAGAGATTAATATGTAAGTTTATTTGACTGATGATTAGAATCAAACACACATTATAAAGAGAATCTAACTTAATAAAAGTGTAGAATATTGGTGTAAAATCACAACAAACATCATTGCACAGAGAACACATTGTGATTGGTCAGCAGATCTGAGGGATTCAGAGATGTTACCTGGTGCTGGTTCATGCAGAGCTTTAAAAACAAAAGAATAAAGTAAAATCTATTTTACTGGTAACCAGTGAAGACAAGTACAGCTGGGAGATCTGGTCTCTGCTGCGAACCACTCCCACTGAGGTAGAGACTTCATGAGGTTGTTTCCTGTTTCTTTTTTCTTCTGTTTTGTCTGCTCTGTGACAGTTAGTTGTTGTTGTTGTTGTTTACTTTGTCAGCCGATGGGAGTAAAATCAGCTGTTTGTGTTCTGCTGATGGGACTCAGCATGCTGCCACAGTGACAAACAACAGACTGTATCTATTGATAAATAAATGTATTGTAGTTTATCTGACTGACATCACTGTCATGTTGTAGCCCGGCCCCCCCCTGATGATGTCACAGCTGTGTGAGTATAAATGAGCAGCACACGGCAGCTCTCTGCAGACAGACCAGTCATGTGGTGCCGAGGTTTCTTGCAGCAGACGGTCAGATACATGTCGACCAGCAGACAGGTCAGTGTGTGTGTGTGTGTTTTATAGGGACATAAACCTGATAACTTACTGACATTATGGGGACTCCCCTCCCTTGACGGGACCTAGTTTTTGTCCCCATTAACTTGGGTTTTGGGGTTTTGAGTTTGTTACAGATCAATTTAAGTTTCGGTTAAGTTGGAAAGTAAGATGTAAGTGAGTGAACTTAGATAAGAGATGTGAATAAATGAAATGTCCATAGGAAAAAAGTTAGTCCTTATTATGTGCCTGTATATGGATGGGTGAACAGTAAACTTCTGTTGAGTCTTGAGTCTAATAACGGGGAAAACAGATTATTTCTAACAATTGTACTACATGTACTACATATGCATAACATCTTTTAAACATCTTTTTTGTTAAATCATCATAACAATGATTTTAATGAATAAGATGTAATGAGTTGATAAGTGAAAACGAACTAGTGCCAGAGAATGATTTATGTGCTGAAATGACTGAAACATGTCTCATGTGGCTTTGTCTCTCTCACCTTTCTCTCTATCTCTACCACCTGTCTCTGTCTTACCTGTCTGCCTCTCTCTCGCTTGGCTCTGCCTCACCTGTCTGTCACCACCAGGCGGGCATCCTCTTTGATGTGGACGGCGTCCTGCTCCGCGGTGGCAAAGTGATCCCAGCTGCTCGACGAGCTTTCCGGAAGCTTCTGGACCGGAACAATAATTTCCTGCTTCCTGTCGTCTTTGTCACCAACGCAGGAAGCTGTCAGAGACATCACAAGGCCCAACAGCTCTCTCGCCTGCTGGACGTCAAGGTAAGACGGATAAGTGGAGGACAGAGACAGGTTAATTTCATAGGTGAAAACATGATTGTCACATCTGCTTTCTTGTAAGAGGAATTATTATATAGTTGACTTTTTACATTCATGTTTTTTTTATTGAATTATTATTTCTTAAAATTATGTTGCATTATTTCTGTTTTCATTGATGTGGATCTTGTTTATGACAGAATCATATCTACATTTTTGTCAAATGTAGTTGTCCATTTGTTTTTCTTTTTTGTTTTTCTTTTGTAATTATTTTGTTTGGTTCTACCTTTTGTTTGAATCAATTTTTATTTAATAAAGTTGTATGCAATGATTAAATGAACTGAATTCATAAAAATTATTATTAAATTAAATTTTTGTTTTATTTTAATGGTATATTTTGTTGTGTGTTTTATTCATAACGTTGTTTTGCTGTGCTGTGATTGGACCATCACAGTCATGTGACCTCTCTCTTTCTGTAGATCGCTCCTGAGCAGGTGGTTCTTTCCCACAGTCCTTTGCGAATGTTGAAGAGTTTCCATGATAAATGTGTCCTGGTGTCAGGACAAGGACCAGTGACCGACATCGCCCACACGTATCCTTCCCAGTTGACCTTTGACATCAGAGGTTCACAGCAACCACAGATCATGAATCATGTCTGTATCAATAGTTGTGATGTGGTGCCCCCACTAAACGCATTTTCGAAATAGATCTCCTTTATAAACAAGGCATCTGTAAAACTGTTGACGGGACACCTACAACTTCAAACAGGCTCAGTTTTTGCTGAGTGGCATGAATTTTTTATCCACAAAGGTTTTATATTTATAAAATTTTTTACAGAGCCTGGAAAATAAATGTTATGACATCTGAATGTAGGCTATGAAGTGAGCAAGAGAAACACTACTACAATATTTTAAAGCGGCTTGCCCAATTTTTAAATCAACATTTAAAAATTCTGTTCACAAAATGCTGAATTCTTAATTCTGGCTTCAAAATCTCAGTGAACATACAAAATAAAGACATCTTAATCACATTATATAAATGTTGCATTTTAACATAAAAGGGTCTGATCACCAAGATGAGCTTTTATTAATCACACAAAACATCACATATTTACATCACTTGTAATCATATGAAATACCACTGCAGTAATATTAGAATTATTAACCCCAGAATTTAGTAATCAGGCAGGAATCAGAAGAAGATAAATTTGATTCCTTTTCCCCTTTTTCTCACTGATGTTTTACAATTGCACATGATGACAGTGGTGCTGCAGTAATCAGCGGCTCTGTTTCACCTGATAATGATGTTAAAATCTGGAGAATTGTGAAACAGTGAAGCTTGTGTTGATATGAGTGTTTTTATTCTGAGGACTGAACATGTGTTCAATGTTTCAAACTTTGTATATAAGTTCAGCTTTTTGTGTTTATATGTGATTCTTTATGATCTCAGTTTGTCTCTTTATGATAAAAAAAACCCTGTGATCTGAAAAATATGACATAGAGAAACAGAACACAGAAAAACACACTGACAGTTCTGTCACTGTTCATGATTTGCGGTTTGGCGTGTTGAAGCCTTGACCATGTCATCGTCAGTTTAGGTTTTCAGAAAGTGGTGAACATCGAGCAGCTCAGAGAACATCACCCTCTGCTGGACATGGTGGATCACAACAGGCGACCCAAACTACCTGTGAGTAGTGCACCTGTGACTCAGTCCTAGTCCTGAGATCAAAATGGGCTTTAACCCTTTGGCGTCCTTAATACTGACTACAGGGTGTGAAGCCTCAACTGCACAGGAGCAGGTTTAAAGAGACAAACTTTATTTGTGTTGTACTCTTTTATGTTTGATTATATGTCAGTGAAAATCCACATTTCATCAGTATCAGTGATTTAACAGTGTTTGTTCTCTTTCAGTCGTCTCTTCTGCAGACTTTTCCCAAAATAGAAGGTAACTACTACAAACACACAACAACAACAGAGTTCATTGTTTTATTTTAATATTTTTGTTTTTATTCAGCTAATTTTTGTTTGTCTCGCCATCTAATTCATATAGTGATAAATACTAATTTGACCTTTCAGTGATAATCCTTTTCTTTAATACAGTGAAGCTTTCACAGTTGATATACAATATTCAGATTTCTTTATTTCTTCTTACTGTATCTACACTTTGTCTTGTTTAGAGCCATAATCTTTGCAAACAAGTTAAATAGTTAAATAGTTTGTTGGTATGTTCTCATCTTGTGTAAATAAAGGTTGAATGAGTGGTATGGAAATATGTTTATTTATTAGAAAATGTTTTTATGTTGGACTTTTTAACAGCAAAAGAAGTTAAGTATACATAGCCTATGTACACACAAAAAAACATAAATATAATTTAAAATTAAAGTAATGAGCTGAATTTTAATCAAACAGGTTAAAGGGAATAATAAAGTATGACGGTGAAAAATATGATTAAACAGCACCTTATCTATCCCTTTAGTTTTCCTCGCTTTTATTTTGTTGATTTTTCCTCACTGACTTCCTGTGTTGCCATAGCGATTATCCTGTTCGGAGAGCCAATTAGATGGGAGACCAACCTGCAACTGCTGATTGACGTGCTCCTGACCAATGGCAGCCCCGGCTGTGAGTATGACGCTCAGTTGTCAGCTCAGCTACCAGTTCTCGCCTGTAACATGGACCTGATGTGGATGGCCGAGGCCCCGTCTCCACGGTAACTGACAAAACAAAAACAAAAAAAATCAATACTTCAATAACTGATCAGTTTCGTTAACATGTTTTGTTAGTAGTATAGCCTAGGATCAATATACCCTTCTGTCGGGATGGTGGTGTTTATAGTTTTGGCCCTGCTGTGTTACTGCAGGTTTGGTCATGGGATGTTCATGCTGTGTCTGGAGTCGGTCTATAGGAAGATGACGGGTCGGGAGCTGCAGTACCAAGCACTGCTCGGAAAACCTAGTTTGCTCACTTACCAGTACGCCGAACATCTGCTGAGGCTGCAGAACCCCAACCGCAAGCTAACCACCATCTACGCTGTCGGGTAACCAAACTGTTCATAACACTGTCTACGCTGTCGGGTCACTGAACCATCTGTATCTGTAATTGGTGAAGAGTGCATTATGACTGGTTTAGGATTCAACTCAAAGTTCAAGACTTAACTTGGGACTTGAGTGGAAAGACTTGAGACTTGTGACTTGAGAAACAAAGATTTGGTCCCAACTCTACTGTCAACAACCTGTAAGGCTGTCAATGCTGTTTGGTAACCAAACGATCTTCCTATTGTTACCTAGTGACAACCTGATGACAGACATCTACGGTGCTAACCTCTACAACCGTTACCTGGTGCAGCAGCACGCTGCCATGACAACAAGCACCAAGTTTGTTGCCCAGGGAACGGGGAGTCAGGTGACAATGGTGGTCCCAGAGGAGGAGCTAGTGTCTGCTGCTGCTCAGTGTCATTCCATACTGGTACGTACAGATGTTCAAACACCTTCACTACAGATACAACAGCAAGTTTTCAACAACATGTAATTGTCTTCTTCAGTGGTTATTTACTGTAGGTCAACAATAAGATGCAGTAGCTACAGTACAATAGTATAACACAGTAGACTGACACTGACCTTCTGACAACAACATGAATGAGGTCTGTCATTAACACAGAGCTGCTCTACCTGTCCTCAGGTGTGCACAGGTGTCTATAACCCTCGCTCCCCGTTGCCTAGCAACCAGAGTGGCACCATCACGGAGAAAGTGTTCCACGGTCACAGAGACCTGGTCCTGGAGCCAGACCTGGTGGAACCAAGTCACGTGGTGGAGGACGTCGAGTCTGCCGTCGACCTGCTGCTGCAACAAGAGGACTCCGTGACACCTGACCTCTGACCTTTGACACCAAATCTCTGACACCTGACATTGGACCTCTGACGGCTAACCTCTGATACATGACATTTGACCTCTGACACCTTATATCTGACATCTGACCTCTGGCACCTGGCATTTGAGGTCTGACCTCTGACTCCTGACCTCTGATTCCTGACACCTGACCAGGTTAAGTCCAGATGATCTGAAGACATCTCACTCTGTCTGTTTTTCAAGATACATTAGGAGTTGACTGTGTGACAGCTATGGTTTAGAGATTTTGAGTTAAACTCAGAGTTGCCTGTTTTTATGTCACTTTATTAAGTTGTGATATTTTTCAGGTCAGACTGTTTAGATTCACAACATGTTAGTGCTTGGTCATCATCCTGTTTATAACAGTGTGATGTCTCTGTAGAGTTTAGATATTTTGATTTAATTCCTTACAGTGATCTTATCTTTGATATTATTTATACAGTGTAAATTTTATTCTTATTTAGTGTGAAGGTAAAGTCAGGTACAGACAGGTCCAATGGTTACAGACAGCTACAGTCAGGAACAGTCAGGTCAGTCAGGTATAGTCAGGTACCATCAGGTGAGACAGGTACAGTCAGGTACAGTAAGGTGAGACAGGTACAGTCAGGTACAGTCAGGTCAGATGGTTACAGTCAGGTCAGTCAGGTGCAATCAGGTACAGTCTGGTCAGACGGTTACAGTCAGGTGCAGTCAGATGGTTACAGTCAGGTACAGACAGGTATAGTCAGGAACAGTCAGGTATAGTCAGATGCAGTCAGGTATAGTCAGATGCAGTCAGGTACAATCAGGTGCAATCAGGTACAGTCAGGTCGGTCAGGTAAAGTCAGGTGCAATCAGGTCAGTCAGGTATAGTCTGGTCAGATGGTTACAGACAGGTATAGTCAGGTACAGTCAGGTCAGTCATATCAGACAGGTATAGTCAGGTGCAATCAGGTCAGTCAGGTCAGTCAGGTATAGTCAGGTGCAGTCAGGTAAAGTCAGGTCAGTCAGGTATAGTCAGGTACAGTCAGGTCAGAAAGGTACTCGTCAGGTACAGACAGGTACAGTCAGGTCAGTCAGGTAAGACAGGTGCAGTCAGATACAGTCTGGTCAGATGGTTACAGTCAGGTACAGTCAGGTATAGTCAGGTCAGTCAGGTACAGTCAGGTAAGACAGGTGCAGTTAGGTACAGTCTGGTCAGATGGTTACAGTTAGGTACAGACAGGTATAGTCAGGTGCAGTCAGGTACAGTCAGGTAAGACAGGTGCAGTCAGGTACAGTCAGGTCAGAAAGGTACTCGTCAGGTACAGACAGGTGAAGCTGAGCAGCTGATGTCAGTGAGAACACTGCTCTCCCAGGTACAAACTACTCCTCCCATCCCTGAGAGTCTAGACTCCTGACTTCAAATTCATGTTTGTGAGTATGTACGTGAGTCTGACCTTGGCTGCTCTGCACTGAGAAAGACCTCCAGTCCTGAATAATCATCCTGACACCTGGTCTCAGCTGACTGCTGATGTTCTGGAGGAGGTCTTTGGGTTTTAATGGGTTCAGCAGATCTTCAAAACACCTGTGAACACCTGACCATCGAGCTGAGTTTAAACCATGACCTCTGACCTCAGACATACTGCAGAATGTTTCAAGCTCATTTTTATACACCAAGAAGAGTTTAACCCTTTAACTACTTTGACCACTAAGAACCTAACTTATGATAACCTAATTGGTAATTAATAACTAACAGTAAACCTGCTGGTGCTCTGATTCGTGTCTGATATATACCATTAATGTAATGTTATGATTTTATTTGTGGACTGTAAAAATCTGAAGTTTTTATTTTGCTGAAATAAAATAAAAACATATGAAAATCTGTCAAAAGAACTTCTACTTTAATAGAAATTATACTTTAATAGAGGCTCAGATGAATACTGACTGAACAAGAAGTTCATATTAAATGTGTTTGTGTTGTAACTTTTTTTAAACAAATTTCTTTCCTCTGTTAACTCAGTTTTACTGTTGTATTTCATAGAAACATCATACTGTTGTAACCTGGTCATGACAAAACAAAAACACATTGTGAAATGAATAAAAGTGCAACACAAAGATTAAAAAATAAACCAAAGAAAAAAAAATATTAAAACCCAGATGAAAACATTATATCACTAATATTGATAATTCATCCATTTTCAGGGTGAGATTGTTACAGGTTAGAGTTCAATTGTGACGTATGTATGACGTAAATTCCTTTCATTTGTAACTTATGGAATATATGAATACGGAATTTTACATTTTAAAAAATATTTTCATCTTTATACCACGCACATACAGACCATATATATAAAAAACGTTTTAATGGTCTTAAAGTCTTAGAGAAATTCATAAGTTTTTAACCAGAGAAAATGTCTTTACGTCAAAATTGTTTTAAAACTTTCTAAAAAATTTCACTGTATGAAATTTCTTAAGTCCTTCACTTATTTAGCAATGTGAAAATTTTGTGGTAAAGATCAAACCTTTATATCTTTCATAAGACTGTTACAACAAGGTAATGCACAGAACACCTTAATTTTTTCCAGATGTTACTGCAATTTAGTTTAATGTTGTCAGTGTTTCTGAAATTAAAGCATTGAACAATTAAAAGATTTAATAAAAACAAACTAAACAAAAGAAACAACATGGAACCTTCTTGTTTAACTAAATTTAATCTACATTTTTTGACTCATCCAGCAGCTGAGTTCCCACAAATGTGTTGCACTTGCAGGTTGCTTTGCTTCAATGGTGATCCTAGATTCTGGGGGGCCCAGGCAAAGAAGCCAATTGAAGCTCAGGCTTCATTTACTTCCATTAGTGAAGGAAAGCTGGAAGTTAACCAATTTCTTCATCTCTGAAACGGGCCTGTTTTCTTTTAAATTTACAGGATTTTTTTTTTTTTTTTTTACCTAGGGCAGTTAACCAGTGACATTTGTACCATTTAAGGTACCCCTCTGAAGTTTGTGAGGTGAGGAGCGGTGTTTTTAAGACTTTTTTTGTAACGTTTTGTGGGACCTTTCGTGTTTGGGTCTTGTGACCTGCTCAACATGGCGGTGGGAGCAGGACACCTCGGAACAGGAAGCAGGGAAATCGCCGCGTCTGCGCAGTGGCTCAACCCGGGTCCCTGTAAAGATGTCTGAGCAGGCGGGGAGGGAGCGGAGCGGAGGACCCGAAACAAACACACAGAACCCGCAACTCTCCGCAACTTAACCGATCAAGGTAAGGGCAGGCGGCCCCGCAGAGCCGCTCCGACTGCACCGAGGCGCGGCGGAATGTTCAGGCCTTCAGATGAACCGGGTCACCGGTGCGCAGGGCGGCTGGGTTCGTAGACCAGAGCAGAAATGTTGTGCAGGACGCGCCGCGCTGTGGCAGGGGCGTGTCCGCCATCTTGTAACAGAAGTGGCGCCTAAACAGCAGCTGTCGCTCCGAGCGGGCCGTGCGAAATGGCCGTTAACGACGGAGCTAACGACGGCCCAACGCCCTCTCTATGTGTTTGAACTACTTTAGCCCAGTTTGACGCCGCTGTAGACCAGTACCGACCGCCGCGGTGTCCGTGTGTTCAGCCCGGACTCCGGAGGAGCAGCCGCAGCCTTTTGTTGTCCTCCCCCTCCTTCCACCTCCTCCCCCTCCGTGTTTGTTCGGAAAGCCTGCCAGGCGCATGCGTGTAACCATGGCGCTCGTCCCTGCGTATGAGAGAAAACACCAGGAAAGATGAAATTTATTAACATGGCGCTTTGATTAAACGCCGATACAAACAGGCTCTGGCTTATCTGCTGGTTATCGATCTTCGGGATCAGATGTAAACACTGAAATCGTTCAGTTTGCCGCCACATTCAGCCCGTCATGATAAACCACTCGGCCCGGACTTTCATTTTCCCTCCGACGTGTTTAACTGAAAATCCGTAAAAGTGTCAGTATGACGTTTAAACCCGATAAAGTCAGATTTATATACACACTAAATCATCCATTACCACTGTCACACAGGTTTTATGGAATCAACTTTATTAGGCTGCAACTAACGATCCCTGCCATTAGCGACTAATCTACTTGTTTGACTGATTAATCATTTGGTCGATTAAAATGTTGGAAACCAGAGAAAAACATCCTTGAGATCTTGAGATTTCTCATCTAAAACCCAAATTACTCTAAAATTGATTTATTTTTTCTTCTGGATATTTGATTAGACTAGCTGAATTATTATTTTCTTTTCTGTATGTTAAATTAAATGACAGATTTTTTCTGCTGTAGTTCAGTTTGTAATGTTATAAGAAGATATCCCTTCATGCTGTTTTAACATGAATCACCCATCAGTCAAATCAAACCAAAAACATCACAACAACGAATGTCAATGAAAACAAATGACTTGTTTCGTTAAAACAGGTTTTCTTGTGGTAGCATGACGTATTGGTCTGTTGTTATGACGATAAACTTTGATAATGTTTTTATGAGGAGAAAAAGATTCATTCAGTTTAGGAGTAGACGCTTCAGCACCTAGAGAAGCTGACATAGACTGGTTGACATTTTACAGACCCACATAGGGGCACTTAAAATGAATCTACAGTTATATTTGATGCTTGATTCATCTTTTTTTTTTTAAGACAGTCAGCTACGACTTTACACTCTGTTTATACCTGGTAATAAAATGCAATCTGCATCCAGATTCATTATCCGGATAATAAATGATCCAATCTTGGCTTTGCGTTTACACCTGGTATTTTTAATGCGTTCTCGCCATCCTCATTGAGGTCCAACCACATTCGTATTTACAGCTTACGTTAATCAGCTCACCGTAACATCAGTATGAAATAAAAGCACATACGACTCTGACTCACTGTTCATACAGCACAGAGGTCAGTTATCCTGCTGAAAGAAATCAGCTCATACATTATCTGATGTTTATTTTGAAAGTAACGGTGTCTCTTCCTGTCCAAGCAGGTAGATGTCATTCTGATGAGCAGTTGAGATGTCGAATGACAGCCAGGGATCGGTGAAGGGGGAGGCAGCCATGATACTGTCTCCCTCTGGCTCCGCCTCCTCTCAGGGACCACCCCTCTCTCCATCCACCACCTCCAAACCACCTGAACTCCCAGGTACACCTGTCTGTGTCTCACCTATCTGTCTGAACTCTAAATGCCTACTGAGATTTGTGAATGTCTACAGGGATCTGCAAATGTGTTTTCAGAATCCGTGTGTGTAGTCAGATCTGTAAATGTTTAAAAAGTCTCCACACATCTGCAGATCTCTGACAGATGACTCTCTGATGACTTGTACGTATTTGCAGCTCTTTTCAGCCATTGATATCTATATAGACATTTATAGATTTGTCTACACATTTACAGATCTCTCTATACCTGCAGTTCTCAATACGGATATGGAGATTTTTTTTTTACATATTTAAAAATTTTAGTACACACACATGGATTGAAATACAGTTGCATACATACCCATACAGGTACACCAGTCTGTCTCTATACCTGTCTGCCTGACAGATGAACTGGTCCAGGTGGGATGGTCTAAGTGCTGGTCTCTCTCTGACCCGTCCATGTCTCTCTGACTTGTCTGTCTCACAGATGAACTGGTCCAGGCTGGATGGGCTAAGTGCTGGTCTCGGAGGGAGAACCGGCCCTATTATTTCAACAGATTCACCAATCAGAGCCTGTGGGAGGTCCCAGTGCTTGGTCAGCATGACGTCATTGTGAGTCACTGTTTTAATCAATAGAATAATAATATTATTAATGATAATAACAGTAATAATAATATAAAAACATGCAGGGGTCTCTGTGTGAAGATGGATTTTCTTGCTCTAAAGTTTGATTGTCTGTTGGTCTGAATTTTACATCAGTTCCTGTGTGTTGACTTTATTTTGTGCTAATTTTATTAACAGGATACTATAAAGATTATGTTTTATACAATGGTTACTGTATGTCTTTATATGTAATAGTTACTGTTTATAGTTAGTATGTACAGTATATGGTCTGCCTGTCTGTCTCTGACCTGTCTCTACCTGTCTGTCTATCTGCAGTCTGATCCTTTAGGTCTGAATGCGGCTCCGGCTGAGGGCGGAGACAGTAACCTTGGTAACGGTCAGAGGAAAAGGAGGAGCTCTGAGGAGCAGGTGGCAGGGCCTAACAGCGTCAAACGAGCTAAGGTAAAAACTGCCCACCTACAACTGAACTATAATACACACCTGGTCAGGTGATCGTGTGTGACTTTAGCTGCATTCATTTTTTTTTACTTCAACCGGTGTGATGGTCAACACGAACAGTCAGCGTGGATTAAACAAATACAGTCGGTGAATCGGGGAAGTAGGACCCTAACTTCAAGCATGTCACTTAAACTGAGAGATATTTGCTTAAGTTAGGGTTAACTTCTGTTGCCATCGAGGTTAGTGCAGCCGCAAAGCAACTACAGCGCCTGACCCAGAAAGCTGCAGTCGCCTTGCTCCCGTGAGGTTTAATGTCATGTGACATGGTGACGTTCTGCGGCACCGGCAAAAGTCAGATAAAATTTCTAATCAGCAGGCACTGTTTTAAGTGCAGCCTGCATCATGTTCAGTCGAAACCTTTGTTGACTAAGAACCAGCCAACAGGTGGTGTGTGCAGTGACTCATGGGAAGCTGAGTCCTCTAACTATTTGTGTGTAATCTAACAAAGTCTGTCTTTTTCCAGGTGGAGCCCACCACACCCATCTCTCCCAGCACACCCGGGGTCAAACCTTGGAGCGCCGCCCCCGAAGACAAACAGGCCCCACCAGCCACACCTACAACTCCAAGCCCCGCCCCTGCCCCGTACAGACCAGCTGTGTGAGTACTGAGGCCGTGTCCCTTCCTTTTACCGCCTTGAGCACCTCTTCATATCTTCTTGTTTGTCGATGTGGAGGTTTTAAAGTTAAGTTTTTAAAGTTGTTCATTGTTGTCGTCTTAAGTATCTACTGGGATCTGGACATTCAGACGAACGCTGTGATCAGAGAGCACCGCCCAGCCAGCCACTTGCCCCCCCACCCTGAGATTGAGATGCAGAGAGCTCAGCTGGTCACGAAACTGAGACAACACTACCACGAGCTGTGTCACCAGAGAGAAGGTACCGTAACAGCTGACAGGACAATACACAGCTGATAAACAGGGCCGGACTGTCTGAAAACACCCTTACACACCGGCTCTAGCGGTCGTGCAGAGTGCACCGTAGTCATGTTTGTAACTGTTTGATCTGACATGGAGACTGAGGACGACTGTTGTCAAGTTGCATTGCGCTTGAGTGAAATGGGAGCAGGTAGAGACAGCTGTTCTGACTGAAGATGAATGGATGAATGATGAATGATCATGAGGGGCTGGGGACATCAGTGGTTGTTAGTGGCAACTGTGTGTGACCACTAAAGTATGGGGGGGGGGTCGTGACTGACTGACTGACGGACTGACTGACTTGGGATGGCTGTTGCTCAGCAAGTATAGCAGGTCTCGCTCACTGCCATCGATGTGAGTGTATAAAAGCTGTATAAGTACAGTCCATTAACTTGTTGGTCTCCTGGATATTTGAACCATATTTAAGGTTATGTTACTGTCTGAAAGTCCATTGGTTAACAAGTTTCACGTCTGTGATCCAGGTATTGATCCGCCCCGGGAGTCATTCAACCGTTGGCTACTGGAGAGGAAAGTGATCGACAAAGGTCATGACCCTTTACTGCCGAGTGACTGTGACCCCATCATCTCCCCGTCCATGTTCAGAGAGGTCATGAATGACATCCCCATCAGGTGCCTGTCTGTCTGACTAACTGTCTGCCTCTTCAAACTCAGATTCATATTTTGCAAAATTAAACCTGGACTGGACAGTATTACAATTAATAGTTTCATTATATATTTATTTCTGTGTGTCTCAGGTTGTCTCGTATCAAGTACAAAGAGGAGGCCCGGAAGCTGCTGTTTAAATACGCTGAAGCCGCCAAGAAGATGATTGACTCCAGGTAGGTCACAACAGACCAATCTCAGTGTGTTATCCTGCTGCACTCATCAGCTGATGGGCAGGCTGCTGTTGAGGGAACTCTGACCCCCTGTGACCCCTGACCTGTGCAGGAATGCGAGTCCGGAGAGCAGAAAGGTGGTGAAGTGGAACGCAGAAGACACCATGAGCTGGCTGCGCCGAGATCACTCCGCCAGCAAGGAGGACTACATGGTAACCGCTGACCTTCAACCTCTTTTTACTGCTCATATATTGATGAAGATGTGTAGTCCCTGGCTTACTATTGGATTATCCATAACAATCACCACTACTTACCACCTGGTATTGAGTTGGATAAGAGGGGTACTGGACAGACCGGGTAAACCCAAACATGTACAGAGGGGAAAGTGGGCGGACTGAGGCTCCTTTCCACAAGATCTTTAACTCCCACCTCTGTAAGAACTGTTTCTGCTTGATGGGAAGATGGAGTTGCAGATTCTTAGTGGGCCCATTTTCAAAAACGTAATTTGGGGAAGCATCTGCTTGGAGTTGTGGCCTGAAGGTCTCATGTGCCTGTTGTGTCAACCAAAGAACCTACTGGTGAAGGAGACCATCGAGCTGCAGAAGGGATCCTATCGGGGTCAGGAACAGGGTAGTCCTGAAGCAGCAGATGGATATCAGGAGGGGGGAGCTTAATCAAGGCCATGTTCAGCAGGGGGGGAGTCTGATGGCCCAGACTGAGGATATCGCTTGATGATGGTAGAAACTCTTTGTGTGTCTGTAGGACCGACTGGAGCATCTGAGGCAACAGTGCGGTCCTCATGTCGCCGCCGTCGCCAAAGACTCTGTGGAGGGAATATGCTCCAAGATCTACCAGCTGTCTGCAGACTACAGCCGGCGCTTGAGACAGACACACCTGAGCCTGCTGCAGGACCCGCCCACAGGTACACAGCACACACACGGACAGTCCTGAATCAATTGCAGGACCCGCCTACAGATAGCCTGTCTGTTATTTACAAGTTTGTATTGTGTGTTTTTGTGTGTTCAGAAGCATGTGCGTCCCCTCAGCAGTCCCGGCTGGTCTACTGTTACCCAGTTCGTCTGGTGATCCCCTCGCCCCCCCTCCCTCGAGTGGAGTTGCACTTTGAGAATGACGTGGCCTGTCTGCGCTTCAGAGGAGAGATGGTCAAAGTCAACAGAGGTCACTTCAGCAAACTGGTCAGTACTGCTGATAGTATTCTGAGTACTGACACCGGTGCTACTACTCTGATGTTACTATGACGATACTATATAACTATACTATTCAGGTGTAACATCAGGTGTCAAACAAACGTGAGCAGGTCGCTCAGGAAACTTTATTCTGTATGGTTCTCCAGATTTACCACTGTATGTGTTATATATAACTCCACTCACTTCTACTTTTCTTTATCACTGTTATGTGACCATCAGGGAGCTTTGAGCCACTGGAAGGTTTTTAATGTGAAACATCTCTGCGGGAAGTGTTTACTTTCATTGACAGTAGCTGAAACAACAGACAGCAGCAGCCGGAGTTAATCAATAATAGTTCATTTGTACTCTTCACCAGCAGAGGGCAACATTCACCTGGAAAATAATGTCAAAAGAACATCTGTTTCTGTTTATATTGACCCGTCTGTCTGTCGATCTGACCGTCTGTCTCTCTGCCTTCTGTCTGTCCGTCCAGGAGTTGTTGTACAGGTACAGCTGCATAGATGATCCCCGCTTCGAGAAGTTCTTGTCCAGAGTCTGGTGCCTCCTGAAGAGATACCAGGTCAGCCGTCTCTTTGTTGCCCTATCAGCTTTTACCTGACCTCACCTGACCGTTTGTCCGCTAGTGCATTAACGAGGTGTGTCTGTGTGTGTCCAGGAGATGTTCGGCAGCGGTGCTAATGAGGGGACAGGCCTGCAGGGGGCGCTGCCAGTGACGGTGTTTGAAGCGTTGAACCGACAGTTTGGAGTTTCCTTCGAGTGTTTCGCCTCGCCGCTCAACTGCTACTTCAAACAGTTCTGCTCAGCGTTCCCCGACATTGACGGCTTCTTCGGATCCAGAGGGTGAGACCGGCGTTGATCACCTGCACACTGTGGGACAGCGGCAACCTGTTCGTCCCCGTCTATCATTGTAGAACGTTCAGTAACTGATCGTGTGTTTTCAGGCCGTTCCTGTCGTTCTCTCCAGTCAGCGGCTCATTTGAAGCTAACCCTCCATTCTGCGAAGAGCTGATGGACACCATGGTGACGCACTTTGAGGTCAGTCTTACGTACTGATCCGTACTAATTTTAAACCGGTCTGGAGTGTATTGGCTTGCATTATACTGGTCCGTTCTGGTTTGAATCAGTCTCGAACCCAGGCCGTACCGGTCTGAGCCAGACTGTACTGGTCTGTACTTGTCTTGCATATCCAGGTGGACAAATTGCTGTCTGTCTCTCTGGCAGGAGCTGTTGAATCAGTCCTCCGAGCCTCTGTCCTTCATAGTCTTCGTCCCTGAATGGCGCGACCCTGTGACCCCGGCCCTAACCCGCATGGAGGCAAGTCGATTCCTCCGTCACCAGCTGAGTGTCACGGCCTACGAACATGAGTATCGGTCCGGGAGTCAGCACATCTGCAAGAGGTACTGATACTACACTGTACTACACTGATACTGCACTGATATTGAACTTAATACTATACTGCAGTTTGCACAGTACTGTATTAATCTTTGTCTGTGTATTTACAGAGATGAGATGTACTACCGGGCGGTACACGGTACTGCAGTACTCTTTCTTCAGAACGATGCAGGTTTCGCAAAGTGGGCTCCGACTCCAGAGCGTCTGGCTGAGCTGACAGCAGCATACCGCCCCGCCTCCTCCCGCACCTCCTCTCTGTCCTCTCCTGGCCCCGCCCACATTGCTCCTGCAGACAGAGACTCCGCCCCTAAGGCCTCTGATAGGATGCAGAGCGATGTAATGTCACCAGGAGGCCATGACAACAACAACAACAACAGTAACAACAACAACAGCAGCAGCAGCAGCAGCAGCAGCAGTAGTAGCAGCAGTCCTCGAGACAAAATGGCTGCTGTTTAGAGGGTCTGGGGTTATATCGGGCCACGCCCACTCACCTGCTGGAAGGTTGTTTAAGGTTTCTGTGTTTCACAGAGTTAATTTTTTTCTGATCGTCGTCTCGTCTGTTCAGATTGTCCCTCACCAGCACCTGTAGCACACCCTCAGTTTCTCTCAACATACCCACAATGCAGTTCTGTTGCCCCTGCCAGCAAGGGGCAGTGCCAGAGCGTCACGCTAAAACCTGATTTAACCCTTTCTGTTGTTCAGTTGGCTTTCACTCATCCCTTCAGTCTGGTTCATCCCTGCTCACATCAGCTGTTCTGATTATTCAAAGCTCTGATAACGTGGCGTCTGGAGCTTTTCTTTCTCCTGCAGCTGATTCACTTCACGGTGTTGTTGCTACTGTTGCTTAGCAACAAACATCAGCTACTAAGAATACAGAGTTAATCGGTGAGCAGCAACGTGTTGGAGCTCCAGCAATAAAAACCTTTCCATTCACCTGTGATGTCACTGCTCCTCTGGGTCACTGGAGGACTTCTGATTGGTCCCCACACCGACTGGGCTTGGTGATTGGTTGACAAGGCAGCTATCGTTTCTATTGGACTCGTCTTTCTTTGTTGAGTCGGACAGAATTCAGCGGCATCCTGCTTCAGGCCCCGCCTCCTCGGGATAGCCTGGCTAATCAGAGCTCGTCCGTCAGATGATGTACCTGCTTCAACCAGAATGCATTATAGAAAACTGAAATTTCAGCAGGCAGGAGGAGGCGGAGCCCCCGCGGTGAGGTCAAATTTACTGGTGGAAGGAGGCGGAGTCAGAACTGGGACTCAGATTCAGACTGGTCAGCGAGGACAGACGACTGAAAGACAGACTTCATCTTCCTGTCTCCTCTGAGGTCTTTTTACTTCTTGTGCTTTCATTAGAGTGGAAGTTTGATCAGAGACGTGAGGCGTTAAACCAGGTGTGATTGGTAGCAGCTGGAGCTGTTGGAGATGATTCTCCATCTCAAAGCTGCGTGAATAGGGATGTGAAGTGTGAGGAGTTATTTCAGGGTTCCTGCAGTAAAAGTCTGGTTCTTGTTCTATGTGCACAGACAGAATTTAATCACCCCATACAACATGTTGTTTGTGAACGTATGAACTCTTTCTCAAAATACTGTGACTTTTTTTCTCAAAACATTACAACTTTTTTATGATAATAGTTCATCTCATAGTGCAAGAGACTAGTGAGTTTCTGTGTTAATGAACATTTAGTGAATATTTTAAAAGAGATCTTTGACGAACCCACGCTCCTCACACTTCATAATCCGACACTGCAGCTAGCAGCTGATGCTGTTCTGTGATTGTTTGATGAGTCGTCTTATCAGGCGTCTGTTGCCGTGTGACATCAGTTCCTGCCGCGGCAGCAACAGCTGTGTAGATACTGTACAGTTCAACTGATGTGAAGTCTGTTGATGTTATTTTCCTCATCTGCTGTTAAATTGATTGAAAAACAAATTAAAATGTTTAACCATTCTTTTTTTATTTGATTTAATTTAACAATTTTTTAAAGAGATGGAGATCTGTTTCCTGTATTACAAAGCTTACAATAGTTTGTTTTAAACTAAACCAAAGTGTTATTAAGAAATTCTATAACTTGTATGTAAAAGTAGATGTGTGTATGCATCAGTAATGCTGACGTCTAACCAGCAGAATACTCCTCCACCTTATTTTTATAATTCTCAGCTGTTCTCTTTTCTCTAAGTTGATCTGTTTGTTTGTTTGTTTTTTTTGTTTTTTTTTTTGTTTTCTTTCAATGGGATTTTGTTTTTGTTCTTGTGCATGAACCTTTCAGACTTTAAATGATGTTTGTAATCCTGAATGTTTTCCAGGCCGAGTCTCCAGGCCGATTGGCATCACTGCACGGCGCCAGGCTTCACAGAAAACAGCCACACAACATGTTTTATCTGTCCTCAACGTTTTAATTTTAACTGTTGTGTTCCGCTTATTTAAGGGAGTATACCGACATTTAGTGTGCAACAGTTTTGTATTTGTTTGAAGGTGGGTTTATTTTGATTTTGATGAGCTAAGTTTCATAGTTTCAGCCCGCTTCTGGTCTTTGTGCTTTGCGCATGATGGACTGTTCCAATATTTCACACCTGGTATTCCTACAAAACAACATCACACTGACTAAAGAAAACAAACTGGAGAAAATTTCTTGTAACTTATTATACAGATAAGATTTGGACCTTTATAATTAAAAGTTCCTAAATAATTTTGACAAAACGTCATGAAGTTCACTCGTAATGAGGACTTCCTGTATAACTTCAAGAAAATGCTTTTCTTGTAATTATGAGAAAACAGTAGAGATTGAGATCTTTACTTCATAATTTCATGAAAACTATATTTTCTCATTTGCATAAGATTCATATTTAATAAGTACAAGATAAAATTCTTGTAGCTATGTAGTAATGTATATTTGAATCACAGGACAACTGTTGGAATTGCACAATTCTTATCTGCAATTTTGATATTTTTTTTCTTTATATTCATATCTAATAATTGCAAGATAGCTATATTTAATTCTGAGAAAAGATGTCATGAATTTTCCTGTAATCATGACTTCTTTATCTCGGTTAAAAGAAAACAATTTGTCTCAGTTGCATAAAAACTATATCTGTTTTATTAGATTTCATCATTTAAAAAAAAATGCTATAATTAAGAGATATTTTTCCTGAAATTATCGGAAATCCCTTGCTCAGAAATCTGTCATGAAAAAAATTTCTATAAAAGAAAGTGGTCATAATTACAAGAAAGGATCTTGTAATTATGATATGTAATTACAATGTCACGCTTATTAGTGTTTTTGAAATATAAATAATTCCAACAGTTTTTAACAGAAGTCGCTGTTACAGTTTGTCTCCTGTTTGTATGTCTTTATTAAATGTGTAAACATGTTTCTTTATCTTTCTGATTCAAACAAGCAGAACTTTTCAGTGCCAGACTCTTCGCAATTAAGAAAGCCGACAATGAAAATGTCTGTTTTTATTTGTAGCTTAGGTACAAACCAGAACGCTTTCTCCTTATTCATCTGAGTCTGGTGGTAAATGTGGAGTGAGTCTGATCGATGAAGACTCGGCTGTTTGTGATCCTCACAGCTGGAGAATGTAAATACAGTCTGTCCTTCGTTCTGCCTGCAGACAAACTGCAGCTTCACTCTCCCAGTAAAAAATATATCCAACCCAGTACAACCAGTCCGACTTGTCTGATCATTTATACTGGACACACGGACACACAGTTGATATGTTCTCTACAAATGTTCTGCTGAGAACCCAGGAGGCTTTAATCAAGGTTCCACAGATGTTACAGTTGTGTAGTGTGTGTATAAAAGTTTGTGTACAAGGTTTCAGAAATGTTCTCCAGATGGAATGATTTCAAATAGAACAAACATCAATATATATATATATATATATGTATTAAAAATATTTGTCTTTGTATTGACACAGAACAAATATGTTAACAGAAACTCGGTACATTGGTGAAAAATACAAATGAAATACTTAATAACATGTTAGTTATTGTGCTGTAGGCCTCTAAGTGGGATTGCTGTGAAAGCAATTTAGAAAAGGCTTGTCAGTTTTCTTTTCAGCCATCTTTTGTCTCAGGTCCATGTAAATTTTAGTGTTTAAAACCAGGAAGAATGCACTCCGTGAGTTTAATGTTTACAACACAAAATAAAACCGCCTTTAGATTTATGTATCTGGTGCTTTTATTTTGAAACGTGCCTGGAAAAGTCGTCGCAGCTGCTAGCTTCACACCAGCGGAAACGAGAGCAATTTCCTGGAAACAAACGTCAAACAATCAGAGTTAATTATTGGTTATCAGGTTATCGATAATCATCTGTCACCCTCTTGGCATCACTCATCACTTTGACTCCGACAACAGTCCGGGAACGGCAATCTATTAAATCAGCTTGAGTAAACACCATTAGCTTCCGCTGTTAGCTTGAGTTGTCGTTAGCGTAACTCATCCCGGCCCACTAGAGTTTTCTCGGTTGGACCCGGATCCAACTGAAACGGATCAGAACCGTGTCCACCATGGGAGCCCATCGCAGTGAGGGAGGACGGGACTGGCTGGAGCAGGACGTACAGGAACAGCCTGAGCAGAACCCGGTAAGAACCGGAGCTAAAGGCGGCTAACGGGTTATTTTAGCTCGCCGCTAACCCGAATTAAGATGTGTTATGCGTTTTATTTTGCTTTTACATTAAAACACACATACATGAAATGCTTATGTTTTACTACATTTAAAGCTGTCCTACAAATTGTCCTACAAACTCAAAACAACAAATCCGGAAAAGAAAGAAACTGAAAATGATGCGAGAGCGGTGTTCGGTTCTGGAGGAGCCGACAGCTGAGGACATGTATTAACTGGGGCCAAAGAACCGCTGTTGTTCTTTGAGGTGAAGAACATGTTCTCACTGTCACTGTGGTTCTGTGATGTGATGTACATGTTCTCACCGCTGCTGTGGTTCGGTGAAGGGAAGAACATGTTCTCACTGTCACTGTGGTTCTGTGAGGTGATGTACATGTTCTCACTGTCACTGTGGTTCTGTGAGGTGATGTACATGTTCTCACTGTCACTGTGGTTCTGTGAGGTGATGTACATGTTCTCACTGTCACTGTGGTTCTGTGAGGTGATGTACATGTTCTCACTGGAGCTGAAGAACATATTTTCACCGTTGCTGTCATTCTGTCAGGTGAAGAACATGTTCTGGTCAGGACTCTGGTTCTGATGAAAACATGTTTTCACTGTCGCTGTGGTGGTGGATGGTGAAGAACATGTTCTCACTGGATCCAAAGAACATGCTGTGATTGGCGCTGTGGTTCTGAGGTGAACAACATGTTCTCACCAGCATTACTCTCTCTCCTCCTCCTCTCTCTCTGTTTGCAGAAGCCATGGAACGTGATGATCAAACACAGACAGATTCACAGAAGAGGACGACGCTCACACATGACAGTCAGGTCAGTACTGGTTTATACTGGTTCATACAGTTTGTTGTGGTATGAACCAGTTCACATAACATGTTGTTTTTGACCACGTCTGAAACAGTCTCTCCTGAACACATTCATAGCATTGACAAGTGTTCAATCATCACCTGACCAATCACTGTGTGAGGAGGCTGTGATGTAAACATGTTTCAGAATAGTGTGGTAATGTTTTCCAGTGGAAGTTCAGACCTGCAGTAGGCACACAGGTGACGTGACACAGTACTGTTGGTGGTTTCACATCAGTCGGCTGATCTACAGGTGTGTGCGTGTGTGTGTGTGTGTGTGTGTGTGTGTGTGTGTGTGTGCGTGTAGCTACACAGATCCCCAGGTGTCCATGGACCTGTTGAGGGCAGTGCTTCAGCCCAGCTTCAACGATGACATCATGGCTGTGTTCAAGAAGTACCAGAAGGTCAGAGGTCACTCCTGACAGATTCAGATACAGATGATTGTTGTGGTTTTCATCTTTCTGACACTTTTTATTCTTGTTTTGGATAAAAGGCAGAGTTTTCTCAGTGGAATGTGACCTGATGAAACTGATAGTTCCTGATATTGTGTGTAGATACCATCTTACATCTATTCTAAATAATATATTTTAATCTTGTCAGTTCACAGATTAATAGTTGGTTAAGCGTTGGCTATCGGTCAGAAAAAAATTCAAAATGAGCATCTGTAACACACACACACACACACAAGGTGAAAATAATACCAGCCCAGCTGTCACGGCTGGTAACCAGGTGTGAGCAGGTGTTGTTGTTGTTTGTGTTGCAGTTCTTTGAGAAGGCAGCGGAGAATGTGAAGGAGAACGTGGGAGAAGACATTCAGACCGATCAGCTGATCAAAGAGGCCTGCAGGAATGTTCTGGAAAATGTGAGGTTACTTTCTGTTGTCTTGGATATTCTGATCATAAACAGAAAAAATAATTGACTGAGATCATGAGATGATCTGACCTTTGACCTCACCTGTTTGTCTGTGTCTTTGTGCTTACCGTGGTTTCCTCTGTCATCATGTCATCACCAGGCCAAACAGCTGTTTCCAGAGGGGGAGGTTAAGAGGGCGGGGCCAGATGTCACCATCAAGGTAGGAACCCTCAAACTGAACCATAAGCTCATCAGGAACAGGTGTGGTTCTGATTCTGGTCTGGTTCTTTGTGTCCTGACAGAGGTCCAGACCTGGTGATGACGACTGCAATCAGAGAGGAAGCCCCCTCCTCAAGAAGGTAGTGTGACCTCTGACCATCACTCTGCTGGGAACACCTTCAGTCTGCGGGTTAAACACTCATGTGGTTTCCTGCTCAACAGAACTGATTATAGAAAATAACAGAAAAAAAAATCACATTTCTTTATTTAAATATTGTAAAACCAACTCAAACTGATCTGGGGGTAAAACAGACTCCAGCAGTGAGAAGCTGCAGGTCTGAAGATCAACAGTCAAAGAGGGTTTGAAAAGTGTGAACTGTCATTTCCAAAGAGGAGAAACATTTTTCTCGTGACGACAGAAACATCGCTCATGTCAGGTGGTCAGGTGTGACGAGTGTGTGACAGGTGGAGGTGTAAGTTTTATAATTGTGATTATTTTGTGTACTCAGAGAAAAACTCGTCCCAGCGCGGCGCCCGCCTCCTCTGATCGACCTCTGACCTTCTCCTCTCAGTGAGTATCTGACAGGTGACATCATCAGTATCCAGGCAGATTATCACACCTGACTAACTCACTGACTGTTTGTCCTCAGAGTGAAGCCGAAGTCCGATCCCATCAAGAGAGAAGGACCGAAGGTAAGTCAGATCTCACCTGACGGACTCACAGACCTTCACTCAGGTGTTCTCAGATGCAGTCAAAACTACTGCAGGTGTGAAGATTCAGGTGCATTACACCCACAAAGCAGCTGATACTGTAGGAACTGTTCATAAAAGTGAGCCTGAAAACGGGTTTTACATCTGTGGTGTCTCTGCACACCTATAACAGCACAATGTGTATCTGTTATTTCCAGGTTTCATCAGTCTGAACACCTCAGGAGTTGTCAGTCAGAAACCTGACAGATGTTAGCATCAGAAGTCACACACTGAAAATCATGCAATAACACAAACAAACCAACCGATCAAGGCAGCGGTTGATCAACACCTACCATGTTCTGCGAGATAAAATTTACCATTTTGTTAATGGGTCTGATGTTCTTTGTACCTGTATCTCGTCCTCCACGTCCCTCGTCACCCCCCAAAGTGTGTATGTTTGTGAGCGCGTACTTACCTGTTTTTCTGCGTTTCAGTGGGATCCGTCCAGACTGAACGACAGCAGCACATTTGTTCTCGGTTCCAGAGCAAACAAGTGAGTCTACAACACGTTTTTTACTCATTATTTACAAGTTGACATATGTTGGGTGTTACTGCCCTGTTAAAGTGCCACAGTTCAGTTTGCTGCAGATACTGAGATGACACAACAGCAACATCAAATGAGTTTAACAAATTAAACTAAAGCAGAAGGAGAGGGAGGAGTCCATGTGTTTAGTCAGAAACATCAGTGTCCTGTTTATGTGGTTTTACATTTCAGTTAGAGGAAAAATACTGATGATTTTTTTTTTCTTGTATTCGAGTGTTTTCATTGTTGTTGATATATTTAGATGCAAAGGTAGATGTAAACTCCTCATGTTCCACGTGGACAGCAAAGTAGGAATATTCTGAGAGGAGATCCACAGGTAGACTCACTGTGAACCTGTTACTGTGATGTCACTGTGCAGGGCGCTGGGGATGGGTGGGACCAGAGGACGAATCTACATCAAACACGCGGACTTGTTCAAGGTAACCACTCACACAGAGCAGTGTTGTACTGTGTTCATAACAAACAGATATGTGGTGTTGCTGTGTATATGCTGCAGTTTAATAATCATCTCTCTGTGTGTGTGTGTGTTTGTCAGTATGCTGCAGATGCGAAGGACAAGCAGTGGTTGGCAGAGCGACACCACATGAGAGCAACAGGAGGGAAGATGGTGAGAAGAAACATAGGAACTATAACATGTCAAATATGTAAAAAAATAATTTAAGAAAGTCCAGAATCCAGGTTTTTCCAGGTTGAACGCACCACTATAACACTTGTGTCTGTGTTCAGGCCTACCTGCTGATTGAGGAGGACATCCAGGATCTTTCCCGCAGTGACGAGTACAAGTGAGTCTGATGTCATCTGTCTGTCTCCACAGTAACCACCTCCAAGGGTTTTCCTCCCCGTAGTTACCATGGTAACAACTGTCTATGTGTGTGTGTGTTCAGGGACTGTCCAGACGTCAAGATGGATGAGATGAAGCCGTTCACTGTTCCTCTGTGGATGGTGGAGAAGATGCAGAAAGCCATGGAGGCTCAGAGAGATTCTGATCTCTGACCCCCAACATTCAATGAACACATGACCTCTGACCCCCACCACCACACACACACACACACACACACCTGCTGTCCATAGTAAAAAACAGCCAGGTACTGGATAAACAATCAGCCAGTCAGAAAGGAGAAAATGCTCGTGTGACCACCTGACTCTGAACTGATTGACTCCTCCCATAGTTTTTATTTACTGTTTTTAAAAAATGAAATTAAAACTGTCTCTGACAAGAGGATGTGTTTGTCGTTTGTTCATCACCTGAATTAGATCAGTCTGGCTCAGACTGGGAGGTTTGAACACCTTTTTCATTTTATGTCATTGTTTTTGCACTTTGTAAAATCAGCTCTTCTTCTGCCACACAACAATAAACATCAGAATCCACACCTCAGGACTGGTCCTGGTCCAGGATGAGTCCACTCTGACATCAACATACCTGAGAGACAGGTAAACAGGCAACACACCACACCCTGCAGGTTTTGACATTACAGACTTTATTTATAAAAATAAACAAACAGAAACATTGGGACATCATCATTAGTGGTGGGGCATCACTCAATCCCTTCCTGTTTGTCTTTGATGGCGACTCTGAAGCGTTCCTCCAGCAGAGACAGCTCACTGATCAGATCTGTGATGGCGTTCGTAAACGCTTCCTGTCAATAACACATCGCCTCCTGTCAATGAAACAGCTCAACCTTTCAAAATAAAAGGCCTCTGAAAGTGTGTGTGTGTTACCTGTGGACTGTAGTCAGGTGTGGTCTGTACTCTGATGACGATCTTGTGCTCCAGAGGATGAGGAACTTTATAACCAGCAAAGAGAACCTGAGGATCCTTCAACAGCTGACTGACACAGAAACACACGAATGATCAGGTATTGATCATAATCATATTGATCAGTCAGGTGTAATACTCACTTTGAAGGGCAACTGTCAACTAATCACATGATTGATCATGACTGATTAAAGAGTGAATAACCATCATATATTTTTTAAACCAAATAGACTCATCAGTTTAAAAAAGTTCATGTTATTAGTGTGAAATCTTTAAATCTGCAGTTGATTTCAGCTCATGTAGCAGCTAACTGCTGTTCTACAACATGCTACTTTTATTTTGTTAATGTCAGTGCGTTGGTCCATATTTGCCATCACATTTTGGTCTGTATGATCTGTTGTCAGTTCAGTACAGATGTATCTGTAGGCTATCTGTCTGCTGAAAAATGATTTAACAAATAGCAGAAATATTTGTATTTATAATTTGTTTTATTTTTGTAAAATTTCCTGATTAGTACATTTCTTTTAAAAATGTTTTAGGGAACCTTAATAAAAAGTGTTTATGCTCAGAACTGTATAAAGAAAATAATTTGTCTATTTATATTGGCCTCAGTAATCCAATATCTGTGGTTAATAGTTGAACTGCAACTAAACTTAACTTTAGACCTGTTGATTACTTACTTCATTAACAGTTTTGTCAATGAAATGTCAAAAGATAGTGAAAGATGTAATTTAAATGATGCCTCCAGCTGACGTCTCCAGGTGACTTATTTTGTACAAACTAAGACACATTCAGTTTAGTTTGACTCTCACATGACTGACTAATTAGCTCTGTGAACTGATCTGTGTTCATTCTGATAAATTCAGTTTATAGAACTAATTGTCTATTATTTATATAATAATTCTGGTTCAAAGAAAGAGAAGTTTCACAATAAGAGCTGCTATTTTTAGCCTTCTCCTGCATCCTGTTAGCTCTGTGTTTAGCATTCTATTAGCATTGTTAGCAATCTGTTAGCGTCGTTAGCCTCTTACGCTCGGATTATGTTGCCCAGCGTGTGGTCCTCCTTGTTCAGAGTGAACAGACAGGCATTGGGGACCTTTGTGTCCTTGCTGATGCTGATCTTCTTCTCTCCTTCAAACAGCAGAAATGACTCGAAGGCTGGAGGCGCGTTCATCTTCTCTAAGCGCGAGGTGAGCGGTATCGACCAGAAACACTACTTCAAAATAAGACGATGACTTCCGGCTCATTCTTCTTCGTCGAAACTCTCTCAGTGCAGAGTCTAGGTGAGGAGTCGTCCGAGGAATAACTGCAGCTGGAACAGCAGCTGATCTCAGCAGCTCAGCTCAGCAGGTGATGACCGGTGATGACTATTCAACACACCTGTACCTGAATGAACTGAGACAAACCAATCTCAACCCAAAGCTCCACAAACGTAAAGTTTTTCGATAGTATTTGTGGGGAAAAAGGGGAGATTGGTGAAAGCTGCATTTGGTAATTGATATTAGAAATCTAATTAACTTTAATGTGAATTTATGACACTTTTCATATGTGTGGTTTGTTTATTTATGTTTATCGAGATGTGCTGGTCTGGTGATTGTGCACATAAAACTCAGAGTCCACAGAGGAAGTGCTTTTGTAAAACATTCATTATGTTTTCAGCTGCAGTTTCAGACTGGCATCAACATATATTAGATTTCACCTCTGATACCAAAGGTGAAATTTTCCAACGGGAATTATATCATATTTCAAAACTTAAGGACTACAGAGATCAGTCCTTTGGTCAAGATCAATTGACCACATGTGAATAGTCACTCTCTCCTAAAACACTCAGTAAAGTGACATTAGGTGGTGGCCCCATCAAACACTGAGACCAACAGTCAAGCAAAAAGGAACGTCACTCTGAACGTCCCTTTTAAACATCGACAAGTAACACGCACTACGTCAACTGTTCCTGGTTTGATCAGTTTGGTTGCTCAGTTCCGGAAGCTCCTCCTGCCCAATCACAGCGATGCTCCCTCCATGCTCGCCCTTTTCATTGGTCAGCAGGAGGTGGTTTGTTTTTGAAAGTCGGGCGCTGATTGGCCGTTTGTCTGAGGGAGAGTCTGTTTAAACCGGGGGGCGGGAGTGTGTTCAGTTTGAAACAGAGAGATTGCAGCTCGGACCACGAACACCCCGACACACGGTGAGTCCCGCAGGTAGGTGTAACACCTGGTTTATACACCTGATCATTTTTTTTGCTGTGTGTTCGCGTGGACCTGCAGCAGCGGGCTGTTTGTCCGCTCGGTGTTTGTCCCATAGGAAACAGACTCACACCAGAGCCCGTCCAGTTAGCCGGTTAAGCTAATGTTGCTAACACGAAGCTAAAACAGTACTGGGGCGAAAACAGGCGAACTGCTAACGAACCGACTTTACTGGTTGACGGACTGTTTTTACCCGGCTAACAGACACAGGACTGTATAGCTGACGAATTCGCTGGTGACTGTCATTCAGTGCTATATCCGATAGCTAACATTTAGCTGCTGCTGAATTTAACGGGAGAATCTAAGGAGTGTATCCGCAGTGTGAGAGCTGTGTGTTGGTGTTTGTCCCGCTGTGACCCCGTGTCTCTGTCTCTGTCTGTATCCAGCAGTAACCAGACCATTTGCACTCATGGCCTCCCAGAATATGGACCCTGCAGCAACTGCAGCTTCCTCCACGGCCGCTCTGAAGGGCAGCGAAAGCGGTGGCAGCGCGGCCAGAAGCTCGGTGTCCAAACGGTAAGAGAAACAACCGACCGGTCCGGTCATTCTGTCCTATGTCCTGTGTTTGTTTGTCCCAATGAAAAATGCTTGTAACAGCCCAGTATCTGTATTTGGGTTGAAATGATCCTCCAGACTGGGCAACACCAGGGATGTGGATTTAACTGGTGAATTAGTGAATGTTGATGCAGCTCACATCTGGAGCCTGAAACTCACTCAATACACAGTCCAGACCACAAGTGTTAAGTTAGTTGTTTCTTTATTGAACACAGCCTATAAATGTTCACACTGCTGGTGGAAAAAGTCAGTGAACCCTTGGATTTAATAACTGGTCCAAACTCTTTCAGCACCAATAACCTCAAATAAGCTCTTCCAGTAGCTGCTGATCAGACCTACACATTATTCAGGAGCACCTTTGGACCATTCTTCCTTTATAGAACTGTTTTAGTTCAAACATGTTCTTAGGATGTCTGGTGTGACTTCTCTTCAGGTAATTCCACAGCATCTCTACTGGACTAACATCTGGGCTCTGAATGGGCCACTCCAAAAGGTGGATTTTCTACAGGTCATTCTGTAGTATATTTATTTTTGGCTACATCCCCACTAATATGCTTTTCGTTTTAAAATGAAATGATTTCCGACCAGATGACCACTAAGCTCTGCATCGGAAATATTCTCCATCCATATTAACACACCTTAAAGCGCGTGTGCCAGTGTAAACAAGCAGGAAATTGTCTACTCAGTAGTTGTTTAGTTGCAGAAAATACTACAGACGAGGAACAGAATAGGCAGTTGTAGCATTAAAATGCAGAATTTAACTGCACAACAGCAGCTAGCAAAGACAACAAGGTCAGCAATGCTCCTAATGAATTATCCATGCTGCGTTCATCAATGGGAGTCACAACCTGGATTTTTCAAACTAAAACGGGGGTCAGCAGCATTTTCAAAAGTCTCAGTTTTAGGGCCCTCAAAAACTCTAGTAGTGTGGAAGCCAGTAGCAAAAGTGATGCCGTTGATGTTGACAATTAATTTTTCCCATGATGATGGGAGTTGTCCAGGACCAGAGGTGACAAAGCCCCAAATCATGATGTTCCCTCCACCCTAACTCACCTTTTGGGATGATGTTTTCATGTTTGTCCCAGAATAATGCCTGTTTTTCTACAAAATACAACAGTTTTTCTCATTTACATGCAGTTCAGTTGTCAGAAACTGAACCAAGATAAATCTTATCAAAGCTAATCAACACTATGTTGACCAGCAGGATTCATTATATTACAACACAGTAAACAGACATCCAGGCTCATGACAGCAGCTGTGAGACAGACTGTACTGACACGTAAACTGCAGCACCATGCAGCCCTGCACTCTCACTAAACAGCTCTAGAAACCGAGGGAGGTGTGCTCAGAAGTTTTACTGGCTTTGCTGTGCCTGTAGAGAACATATATATACACTGTTTAGACATGTAAGTAAAAGGCAGCATGTGGCAATCGAGTAATTTAAGCAAGTAAAGCCTCTGCTCCATCGACATGTACATTAGAAATGTGTCTAGACATTGAAACTGTCATACAGCTGGTGGCTGGTTATCACTGAATATTTGTGACTGACAGCAGAAACTCTGGGTTTAGTATATTTTTTTGGGCTTTTGTGCCTTTATTGGACAGGATAGTAGAGAGAGACAGGAAATTGGGAGGCAGAGAGAGGGGGAATGACATGCAGCAAAGGCCGTCCGATGCGGGACTCGAGTCGGGGCCAACTGTAGCGAGGACTGTAGCCTCTACACATGGGGCACCTGCTTAGACCACTACGCTACACAACACCCCAGAGTCAGTTTAATGTAGATCACACACCTGCCTGATACCTGATGTATTACTCTGATCACTGTTCTGTCAACTAGACCATCGTCCTCCTGCAATTAGTAATTTCTTCAGTTTAATCTGCTGGTCATTTTCTTGATTTAACATCAAATCCATCCCAGCTTCCCAGAATCCAAGTTGGTGTGTTTTAAAATGTTTTGCTTTGTCTGGCCAACTGTCATGTATGACAAAAAAGCAGCAGATTATCATTTGAGAAGCTGAACCAGCAAATTAATGAAACAATTGGTCAATTATCAAAGTAATTCTTGATTGTTTTTGGTTTGATAAATTGCTGCATGTGTATCTGTGTTCTGTGTAAATGAGGGTGAATGTTGGAGAAATGTGAGGATGTGAAACTGAAGTCGAGCAACAGATGTTTAACATGTGTCCATGTCTGCAGGCTGCAGCAGGAGCTCATGACTCTAATGGTGAGTTCAGCTTTTATTTCTGTTTATTAACAGTGACCATGTCCTGGTTCATTTTAAACCACTGGGCTCACCATGGTAACCAGACATCACTCACATTAAGGTCTCATGTTGTGATCTTCTTCTCCTGTGCATCCAGAGCCTGTAAACTTGTTCTCTCCTCTCCAAATTTGATCTTGGCCTGTTCTGTGACTTTGTGTCTGAAAGACGAGAGTGTGAAATACAGCGTTTATAAACTGCAGCTCAGAGAAGATCACATCACGCCACATCACGCATGAAAACGTGCTCATATGCCCACGCACCAAATGAAACTCTCAGTAGCAACATGTGGGGGGACCATTTGGGCGTGATGACTCCTATTGACTTAATATTGAATCTAAAATGTTGATTTTGATAAGCTGGGCAATATGAATGTACATCTCTCACTATATAACCAAGTATTCTGCAAAGCCACCGTGACCTGTCTCACTCTGATGTTGCAGATGTCGGGTGATAAAGGCATATCAGCGTTTCCAGAATCAGATAATCTCTTCAAATGGGTTGGAACCATTGACGGAGCTCAGGGGACGGTAGGTTCACACGCGGCTGTGATAGATCTGTTAGATATAACATAAGAGCTACACTGCAACTAGTCTGTAGAGGAAGCAGTTTGTTTACCTGTGTGTGTCTTTCAGGTATATGAGGGTCTCAGGTACCGGCTGTCTCTGGACTTTCCTGCTGGTTATCCATATCAGGCTCCTCGTGTGAAGTTTGTCACTCCGTGTTTTCACCCCAATGTGGACGAACAGGGATTTATCTGTCTTGACATACTGAAGGACAAGTGGTCAGCGCTCTACGACGTCCGCTCCATCCTCCTGTCCATCCAGAGCCTGTTGGGAGGTAACCAGTATAACTAGTTCAGACTCCTGATTTCTTATCTGAAACGCATTAACTGATGAAATAATCAACATGCAGCTCCTGAAAAGTCTTTTAAAAATGAATAAATTCAGTTTCCTTGTGAAAATTAGGTTTTAAAAGTCTTAAATTCTCTTGCATGCTAGGGTTAAGGTTTCCTTTTTTCTTTTTTACTTTTTCTCAATTCTTTTCCCTTTTCAGACCTAAAAACTACTTTAATCTTTGTGCTGCTCATACATGTAGACATACTGAGGTGTCAGGAGGAAACATTACATTGAATTTAAATGGCCAGCAGGTAAAAATGTTGGTGCAGTTAAGGTTTAATTAGCCACTATGTTTTTAGTCTATATTTGTTCACATCAAACTGACTCCATTAAAAGTAGGCAAGTCAGCTGTGATCAGCTCCAGTTTGCAGTGTAACCATGGATGAAGTTTAACTACCACTGGATTAGTGTGATACTGCAGAAAGAGGTTTATTCTGGATGGACATCAGAGAAGATGATATCCTCAGGAAGTGGGAGTTACACTGAATCATATCAACATGCGTTTCATGTCTGTGTATTTTAAAGTATCTTCATCTCAACCATTATTTATGCACTTTTGACCTTTTTATCTTCTGACTCTTTAAATAAAAAGTAACAACTCTTCACAGGACGTTTACATCTGAGTTGCAAAGACATATGATGTTGTTTGAATAGTTTTTTCAGGATTTTAGAAAATCTCAATTGGACAAACGACAAATTAAAGTTGAGCCAACAAAGTGAGGAGAGCAGCTCACTTTGTTTACACACTTTACCTTGTTCTTGAAATGCTGATAGTGCATATTTGTAAATGTTTATTAAAGCCAGAGAACAGCCTGTGGCAGACTGGTGATGTTTTATTCCCTTTCAGAGCCCAACAATGAGAGTCCTCTGAACACTGCTGCTGCTGAACTCTGGGACGATCAGGAAGGTGAGAAACATTCAAACTCTGCAGGTTGATGACACAGCAGCTGCTGCCTTCACCACAGTAGCTTTTAGATACAGATTTTACATTAGAGCCTGGACACATTAGATATAATACAGAAGTGATCGATCGTCGTGTTTATAGTTTGGTCCACACACAACACGCCTCCAGAAGCGTCAGTACTAAAGTACAGTTCTTAGGTACTCTATGTGGGTGTTTCAAATTTAAGGTTTTTACTTTTTGTACTTAGATTGGACTTTTTGCAGTTGCCACAGATTACACTGAAAATACATGATGAATTTATAATTCAGTCAGTCACATCATTTAAATGGCCATCAAAAGTCATTTTGCTTTTTCATTTTCATCATTAGCGCAGTATGTTCATTTTAATCTCAGCTCGACATTATCTTATGTCAGTTTATAATAATATTAATATGTATAATGAAATGTAATATTATGATTTGTCTCTTTCAGCCTTTAAAGCTCATCTACACTCGACCTTCCAGAAATAAGCACTTCCCTGTTTTATTGTTCTTCTGCTTGTCTGTCTTCTGTGTTTGTACAATATTTTTATGTTTGTTCACCTCGATGTATCAATAAAGTTCTTAATTCAACATGCAAACAGTGATGGACTATTTGATGGGTATAACAGAAGTGTTCAGATTTCTCTACTGAAGGAGAAATTCTACTTTTTGTACATTAGATTTTCAATTACTTAATGTTAAATGTTACAATGCTGTAAAGTGTTAAAATTCATTTTAACATTTTACAAGTCAAACTGGTGTTTATACTTCACTTTTAATTGGTGTTAGCCACTGTGCTACCCTTCACCTAGCACAGTGGCTAATGCCATTTTTTCACCTGTACTACATATATTTTTATCTGGTTTAACTGAACCTAACCTTGGCCATTCTGGTAAATATGCTATGAAGCTGGTTCAGTGAACTGTTGCACAGTAAATATGATCACACAACTAAGAAATAATCATTCATTAATAAATGATTTAAGTAATGCCAACGATATATATTTGTGTGTGTATATATAGTGGAGTATTTTCCCTTTGTCTGATGATGAACAAACTTATGAACATAAAATGCAGAAAAGTTCAAAATAATGTCAAAGAGGAGAAAAAAGGAAGTGGTTTACTGCAGCATGTAATCCTGAAAACCCAGAGTTAAACCTTAAATTACCTCGCTAACCTCAACTGCTGCTTCATAGAAGGCTACAGGTCTCAGTAGGAAGAGGAACAGCAAACGTTCATGGTACAGAGTCGCAGCTCATCATGTTTGTAGGATTCTTATTTTTGTGTTAGAAAACCTTTAAAGACGTTTATTGTATTTCTTCAACTGACTCACTCCAGAAAAAATGTAGTGCCTGGCCCTTTGGTTGAGACACTTTTGTCAAATAAACAATCTAGTCTCGATCATGTTCTAATTAAAACATTTGCATTTTTAATGAATTGCCAAACTGATCAGCTGGTGTCCCTTGCTGTTCACATCTAAAATCAGATTGAAACT
The DNA here is from genome assembly GCF_021018895.1 of Seriola aureovittata. NCBI lineage: Eukaryota > Metazoa > Chordata > Actinopteri > Carangiformes > Carangidae > Seriola > Seriola aureovittata. The sequence goes on along the minus strand of NC_079365.1, from coordinate 27,128,664 downwards.
CTGAACCTTATACTGTTAATGCAGTTCTTACATGAAAGGCAGGATATCTTTTATTTAGATAAATATCAAGTGCTTTTATTTTGACAGAATAGGTTGTAAGTTTGAAAATTAAGACTATAACCACAGTTTAATTCTCAAAAAGAATAGAATAGTTATCAGTGTCATAAATTTATCTTAAAAATACATTCTCAACATTTATTCATAGGCAACAGCAGAGTCTAATGAGTTAATTCCAGATTCTATGAAAATCTTTTTTCTTTGCTTCACATTCAAAGACCAGCGGCCAGATCATGTTGATGTCAGCAGTGTGAGCCGGGACTCCCCCGTCCTACTGCCTCTAGCTGATACAGCCCAGTCCGCAGCACGGTGGCTGGCAACAGACAGCCATCTTGTTTTTGTTGTGTGAGGCGACCTCAACCTCCATCAGGTCCTCCAGGCTGTCATCCAGCTCTTCCAGTTCACCGCGTGCTTCGGCCCAGGCCGGCTGGGACGCTTCCACTGACCAGAATGCAACAGGCACCTGCAGAACCCCCACACAAGTTTAAATACAAACACTTCAAGATTTTCCCCCCAAATACACAACATTTCTACAATGTACTAGATACTCCCTAACAAGTTGAGGTACGAAGAAAAGTACAAGGTACAAGTCTCGTACCTGGGGTGTACCTCGTACCTTCTCGTACCTCAACTTGTTCCCAATACAAGAGCCTCCAAATACGCAACCCTTCCACCAGGAACAAGATACTCTCCCCAGGTACGGGACACTTGCACCAGGAACAAGATGCTTCACCCAGGACTAGGACACTTGCACCGGGAACAGGATACTTCCCCCAGGTATGGAACACTTCCACCAGGTACGAGATACTCCCCCCCCCGGTACAGGACACCAACAGATATAAAACAATCCCATCAGGTTCAAGACCCAGTTTTACCCTAGATCATGTTCTTGTTATCTTCCATCTGTTTAAACAGGAAGTGTTCTCTGTCTCACCCTTAGCTGCATCTCACTCAGCATGGCCTCCAATCCTCCGATGTGATTGTTCAGATCAGGACTCGGCTGCTCCTCCAAAGTGAGCCACGGCACCTGGACTAAAGCCACCCGGGCTGCCACACCCACCATGCCATCGATACATCCTGGAGAGGAAAGAGAGTGACAGTCATTGAAGAACGTCTATTGGTCCTTAAAGGAAGTTCAAAGGCTCCTTGAAAGAGAGATATCTTTAGTGTCTTGGTGGGTGTTCCTGATGTCCCTAAGGAGGTTCTAGGCTCTACCTGAAAAAGAAGCACCCAAGGCAAGATGTCAGGGAACCAGAAATCATTTAGAATGGTTCAAGGAACCTGGAAGAGACTGTGTAAGTTCTTGGAGAGCCCATTGAAGTCTTCTTGAAGATGTTCCAGAGAGTTCTTGAAAGGAGTGTGGGACCTAAACATGACCCTTGAGGTGTTTCAAATGGAGGCTTCAGGTGTATTTGAGGAGTATCTATGGATCTTTGACCAGAATTTAAGGATCTTTCCAGGATTCCTTGAGAAGCAGACAGGAGTCTTTGAAAAGGTTCTCCAGATCTTTGAGGTAGTGCCAGACACTCAGCGTGAAGGAAGTAAAGAAAGGGGCTAAGGTAAGAATGTAAGGAAGGGGGTAAAGTAAGAAAGGTAAAAAGTAAAGGTGCAACAGCTGACCTGTGTTGACCAATGAGCGTCTGTCATAGCGCTGAGTCAGAGGGAACTTTCCAATCAGATCGCTCGCTTTATGGAGGTCAGACAGGAAGTTCTCCAAAGCTGACAGAAAGACAACCCACAGCCGTTCTGACACCTGCCTGTCCTCTATACCTGAGGGGTTGGAGTCACAGTCTGACAGCAGACGCACCAGACGCCGGGAAAGACCTACACAAAGACAGACAGGTTAGAGAGAGAAAGTTGCAACAGAAAAGTTTATAGACAGATGTATATTCTAATGTGTGAACAGGTATATAAAGTTCAGGTGTAGTGTCGAGGCTTACCACTGCAGATCCGATGAGCGAGCACCCTCGTTTCGTCCATCTCGTCTCGCAGGAAGCTGCAGTCTGCTGAGCTGCCGAGCGATGCCGCCAGCTGCTGGAAACAAGAGGTGACTCTACTGAGAGCCTCCTGCGCTCGCTCGCATTCACCCTGCTGCCGGCGCCGTGCAGCGAGCTCATCCACCGAACGACGCCACCGACTCATGATGTCATCGCCCACCTGAAAGGTGAGGAGTGACAAGTCTATGGATCTATAGCAGCTGCTTCACCTGGTTTAATTCATTCATTTCATTCACTCAGGTCTTTAACATAGTTCTGATGTTAAAATGTGAAACCTGATAAAACCATTGTTTTTGTAATGTTTTTATCTAAAGCAGTGGTTCCCAACCTTTTCCAACTCGTGGCCCACTTGAAAATCTCAAAAATGTTGGTGGCCCATATCTGATCTTATGGACGTCAAATAATACATTCCTAAGACACTTTTTATTTTAATGATAATGATCGTACATTCAGGACTGAACTGAAAGAGGGGAAGCTCAGTTTTTCTTTTTTGTTTGACTGAGGAGGGGGGATCACTTGTCAATTCACCATCTGTCTCTTTCCTTTTAAATCTTCCTGTTGCTAACCAGCTATCCATTTTGATACTCCAGTTTTAGCAATGTATGTCATGTTTTAGTGGGTAATCATACTGAAACAGCAAACTGTGGTCCAGTAGTGACAACATAAGTTCCTAACATTGGCTTATCACAGTGATGGGCCTTAATACTAGAAAAAGAAAAAACAATGGAAGGAGTTATTTTGCAAATTATTTTTTGACCCACTTGCAATTTCTTCACAGCCCACAGGTTGGAAACCACTCATCTAAAGAATACCTGAGGCCACTGATGAAGAGGAATTAGTTTATTTCATTTGTGAATCTAAACCCTGATGTGCTGTAGAAGTATTTGGTTTGTCCAGACACAGAGTCAGAACCAGAACCAGATCCATTTCAGTTGAAACACTCAACACACCGAATTCCTGTCCACCTACATCTGTCAACTTACCTCTGTCCATTCCCACCTGTCCTTCCACGTGTCCACTCACACTTTTCTACCCATACCTGTCAATTTACCTCTGTCCACCCACACCTTTTCATCTACATCTGTCAACTCACCTGTTCAACCAATGTTAATAACAGTTAGGGTACTGGAGGGTTAGGGTTAGGTCATCTGCTCAGTCAACAAATAAAATCATAATCTCTGTACAAACCAGCAATTACGCTGTCCATTTATTTCAAGTCAGCATTCGGCGAATCTGACTGACTGAAAATATCAGAGTCCACAGAATTTGTGCTAAAATGCAGATCTAGATGTTCTCTTTACTTCGTATAACTATTTGAAGACCCATAGTTGGCGGTGTGTGACGTTGTGAAGTGGTGCCGTAATGTGTTACGCACTTATCAGAGAGATCGTACCTGTTCAACCAAAGTTTCATTGTGCAAGTACAAGTGTTTGGGGCACGAGTGGAAATTAAAGAGGAGCCGTTCTCCCTATTACAAGTCAATGTACCATCAAAATTATTTTTAAGCTGTTATGTAAAGGTAGTATAGTTGCATAATGTTGCTTTAAGAACTGAAAATGATCAACATAGATAATAATTAACACATTTTATCTTAAGATGATGCAATTTCCCGTCAGTCTGTAAGCATCATTTAATATCAATATTTTTAAGGATCCTGACGATTCCATAGCAGTGACTCTGGGGTCAGACAATCTAAATTATAAAATGAAGCCATTATTCTCTGTTAGACAAACTTTAAATCTCTTTAACTCTGCTCTGTCTGCCCACTCACTGAGATGTTTGAAGTTTTTAAATAAAGAAAAGTTTGTGAATAAGGAATAAAACCAATCCTACCTGCTGCCGATCACAACTCCATCCAGCTTCTTCTTCTGTAGTGGAGGACCGTGTAGGTTTCTATAAACACTCTTCTTCTTTTCCTCTCTGGGGATCACCAGTGTTTTTAATTAAAGCCTGGAGGCCAGCTGAGGCCTGAAACTTCGAGCTTGGCTTCAGCATCTCCCAGGGGGCTCTTTCTTTTACCCTTAGCAGGCTAACCTCATGGATTCACCTGCCGAGGGAGGCTGCATCATGACAGGTGATAGATGTTATTTATAGACTGACCTGGGTCAGTTAATCAAGTGTTTTAGCTGTTTCCATCCAGGAACAAAAAGGTCACTGGTGTTGCACAAGCTTAATAAACTAGTTAGTATCAAAAGTATGAAAATAATGAAATCTTTGGGTTCAGACTAGTTGCGTGTTCACAGGTGAACTCAACTCTGTCTCTGAAGATGGAGTCTGTCTGTTGCTAACTGGGCAAACATCAACAAAGTGCTGTGTCATGTTGTTGGGACATGTCCTCGTCACTGCTACAAAATAATACATACAAAATGATCTAAAGATTAACTAGCTGCTGGGTTAACTACCTAAAAGTAGACATCAGTTAACAACTAACTTTGTCTACCATACATTCTTAACTTTACAATTATACATAATGCTAGCTATCGTTTGTACAAGTGTTAGCTTCTAATGTTGTGCATTATGATGGCTAAAGCTTAGCTAAAATGGTACAATGTCAGTTCCATTTGCTAATTTTGTACGTTGTTTATTTACTTAGTTGTTTTAACTTATTCTATTAAAAAAAGTTACACAGTGATCAGTCATGTCTGTGTTTGTACTTTATTTGATTTTATAAATTTTTATCACTGAAACTAAACACAGCTGATCCTCCACATGCTCCGCCCACTACAGAGACAGGAAATGACACAACAGGTCAGCTGACCATCAGTAGGTGTCCTCTGATGTCACCTGATCATCATCATTATCACAGGACTCATTAATCAAACATCAAATCAAACGATGGCACTTTATAAAGACAGAAACCTTAAAGGAACAGCCCACACTCACCAGTCTAATCCAGGACTGTTGGCCTAGCTCTGCACAAATACTTGAAGTAGAGGGAAAATGTTAGCCTAGCTTAGCACAAAGACTGGAAGTAGAGGGAAACTGTTAGCCTAGCTTAGCACAAAGACTGGATGTCGAGGGAAACTGTTAGCTTGGCTCTATCAGAAAAGAACAAAAACTCAGTCTATTTAAATCTAATGAGCCCAATGTGTGCTGGTTTGGTGTCCTGTGATCTGAAACAACTGCATATGAGATTTAAGAAAACGCTTCAAACAAATAATAATAATGATGATAATGATTATTTGCCGTGGTTATATTCAGAATCAGAGCATTTTCAGATCCAATATGACGGTTATAACAGAATTAACCAGGTGATGGTGATGGCATCGGCATCTGAATTTGGCTGATCTTCAGTCTACAGTGCAGATCAATACACCCACAAAAACTGAAACTAAAGGATAAACAATGAGGCTTCTAGGCATTAAGTATGTAAATTGTGTCATCGTAAACAGTCACATCTTTCACCTCCTTACAGACGTGCAATATATTCAGCAGCTGACCTTTTTACTCGTGTGGACTTTGAAAAATTCATGACACCGACGTCCAGATGCTGCTGTGTCATGTTGCAGCTTGTTGGTCTAAAATTGTTGGTGAGTGACTTCTTGTGATCTCAGCTGCCAGGAACCAGAACCTGAGCAGACTCAAAAATCACAGATCAGGACTGAACACACAATCTGATTCTGCTCTCACAATTTGTGCTCTCTCTCAGATGTTTATTCCTCTTCTGATGAAGCTAGGCTAACAGTATCCCCCTGCTTCCAGTCTTTGTGCTAAGCTAGGCTGACAGCCCTGGACCTCTGTCTGCACTGGATTCTGGACAGAGAACAGGAGGGTTTCATAAACAGTGCGAGTGTTGATTTTAGACTCAGTCACAGATTTACGCATATTAAAGAATTACATGTTTGTTTCCAACATGGTTAATTAGTGTTATCATTTAAAGTCTGTCAGTCTGCACAGTGCAGCGGTTCAGTCTGACAGGTGTCCTTTAACATCAGGACACCTGGAAGATGATAAATAAGTCAGTTTGTGATCAGCTGATTGTTCTCAGTTCGTCCAGCAGGAGGCAACAGAGAGAAAAAACTTTCACAGTAAAACTTCAGAGACTCCGCCTCTTCTCTGTGATGATGTCATCACCGGTCCTGCCTGATTGGCTGTAGCCTCAGAGTGGGGGTAATGCTGGTATTCAGATGGGGGCCAAGTCAAAGTGGACGGGTGTGTCAAGAGTCAGATGGGTGGGTCTACAGGTGAGTTCTGGATTTATTCAGTTGTGGTTCCAATGTTCTTGATTCTATCTGTTCTCCTCTTGTTGATGTTCCTAAGGTGAAGTCCTGTTGTTGTGGTAGTTCTGGTTCTGTTGTTCTGGATGAGTTCCTCTGGTTCCATTGTTTTTCTGGTATGTAGTGTAGGTGTAGGTATCATGTTCTGACTTGTTTCTTTAGGGTTTATGCTGTTGCTTGTGTTGTCATGGCAGAGTGCGTGTTGTCATCGTCATGGCAATATGTTCATCTGTCTTCATCATGGCATCATGTTGTGTGTCGTCGTCGTCATGGCAGCGCATCGCGTTGTTGTCGTCGTCTTAGCAGCATGTCATTTCGTTGTCGTCGTCATGGTGTCCTGTAGTCGTCGTCATGGCAGTGTGTCATGTTGCTATCGTTGTCATGGCAGCTTGTCAATTCATTATGGCGGCGTGTCGTGTTGTCATCGTCGTCATGGCAGCCTGTCATGTGTGTCGTCATCGTCATAGCAGCGTGTCGTGTTGTCATCGTCTTCATGGCAGCGTGTCGTGTTATTTTTGTCATCATGGCAGCGTGTGTGTGCGTGTGGCGAGTGCCTCCATCAGCTCATGGCAGAGACACTGACAGAACCCATAGAGGACGAGCAGCAGCAGCGTGGAGGGAACCAGACTGACCAGGACCACGCCCAGCCACAGCTGACCAATCATCAGCAGGTAAATCCCCAGAGGCAGGGAGCTGAAGTACACCTGTACACAGACACAATGACACACCTTTCAGGACGTCAGACACGCACCTGCACAAACACACATGTGACTGACTTGCTTGACTAGTGTTGATTGGTGAAACTAGTGTAGACTGGTCTGACTCTTGTTGATTGGTCTGACTGGTGTTGACTGGTCTGAATGATCTTGTATGTACTCACCAGACACAGCACCCCGAGCAGGCAGCGGGGGAAGCTGCGGGACGTCCAGGTGTGACACTTCTGAGCCGGCAAGTTGCAGGGCAGTGAGTCCAGGCTAGGGGGACGGTACAGACCCACCACATTGAGCATGCTCAGTGAGTCTGAGGACGGAGACTCCTCAGGGAGCTCCATGATGGTGATGACCAGACAGTCTGAGGAGCGGTGGGACGTCTCCACACCTCCTCCTGCTGCTGCTGATAGAAGACGGAGATCATAACCTTAATAACTCGGCAGAACAAACTTAAAATATAAACGTTTCTTAAATAAACTTGATGAGTAAGTTTACCCGTCAGACTGGTGGGACTCAGCACCACCTCCCCCCCACCTCCTGCTCCTCCTCCTCCTCGCCGGGCTCGGTCCTGACACGACAGAACCGCCAGGATGTGTCGGTCATCCTCCATCAACCACACCTGAAGAAGCAGAAGAAGAAGAAAAGACAGTCTGACTTAAGGTCGTCACAGTCTGACATCTGGAGGTGAGGAGGGAAGAGGAGAAGTCTCATCTCCTTGTTAAAAATAGAAAAGTAAAGTTGTTTTCATTGGAAAAGTAAAGTCTTACATGAACTGTCACCTTTTCATTAGAAATGTTAAGTCTCACCTCTTCTTCGGGGACGTGTGTCTCATGGCGACAGAACGGACAGCTGATGACGGAGGGTGACGACTCTCCTGAGAACCAGAAAAAAAAAATCAGAAAAGAGTCACATGACACACTGGATGATGTCATATGGGTTAATTGCTGATCTGATTGACTCTAGTGAACTGAACAGACAGAGTTAACTGGTCATCGTGTTTTGTGTTGTATGGTGACTGCAGAATGCTGCTATCAATATTGATCCGTTGGTATGACCTCTGCTGATTGGGCAATGTCAGGGTTTTAGTGCAAGTTCAGGTCAAGTCACAGTTCCTTCAAGTCTTTTGCAATATTTGGACATGTAACTTGACTCAGACTTAAGGAAACAAGACTTTTCTGGAAGTATCAAGTCTTCTAAAAGACTTGGAATTGTGATTTTTCCAGATTAAAACCTCAAGTCAAGCCAAGTCCTCTTTTTTTGTGACTTAAGTCCGACTCAAGTCCACAGCTCTGGCTGATGTCAGGGGAACCATCAAATCATCTCTTCACAATGGATTCAAGACAAGTTCTGACAGGTCAAGTCCAAGTTAAGTCACCAGTTTTCATAAGCAAAAGAAAACTTTAAACTTGAATATGTTTTCTTTCAAGTATTGAATCAAGTCAAGTTGTTACAGAGTTAAATATCACATAAGACAAGTCTCACAGGAGTCAAGACCAAGTCAAATCTCAAGTCCTCATTTTTGTGATGTCTGACTTGAGTTCACATATAAAGTCCAAGCCAGATGTTGAGTCATTAAAGAAAGCTACAGTATGCTTGAGTTGAAACCTGCTCCTAAACATATCTTAATGTGGAGAGGTGTCGGAGGCCTCTCTGAGCTTGTTTTAGAGTCTCATGCTAGCACTGTGTTAATTTCTAGAACTTACATGTAGCAGCTTTTACAGACAACCCATAAAATATGACATTTTTAAGTCCAAATCCTCATTTTTGTGACATCTGACTTGAATCCAAGTCTCAGGTCTGCAGCTCGGGTCGATGTCGGGTAAACTCACCCATGTCGACCATCTTCTTCAGACACTTGGCACATACTCGATGCAGACAGCCCAGCAGTTTGGGTTTCCGGCTGCGGGTGTCGTAGCGGTTGTAACAGATTTTACACTCAAGTTCCTCCAGAGTGTAAACCAGAGACTGAGCCCAGGTCTGCACCTGAACACACCACGACAGAGGGTTAATAACCCTGAACACATCAGGACAGGTGAGTGTCTGCTCTGCTACACACTCCTGCTGTTTGTCCAAATTTTACTCACACTCTCAGAAGCAGCAAACATGAAGAATATTTCTGTCAGAGCTGATGCTGCAGTGAAGGATGATGGGAGATCTTACCTTGCCCTCCAGCTCCTGGCCAGGCTCTGCCTCCTTCAGCTGGCTCATCCTTTTAGCTGTTGTCTTCACCTGAAGCAGAGGGGAGGGCCAGTGATGTGCAGAGCTTAACTCAATCTGAGGCTGTCACCTGACTGAGAGACAAAGAAAACGACTCTCCTTCAGTGAGATAAACAGAACAGCAGTGTGAATAATTATTTATTATAACTGAGGTGTTATTTGGACTCTGATTGTCTGATCAGTTTCTGCTGCTTTTTCCCTACACAGAGATGACCTACCTGACTTCAGATCAGCTGATCAGTCTGAGAGTCTGACAGGACGTCCATCTACAGAGAGACAGAAAGATCAGAGAGAGAGAGACAGGTCAGAGAGAGAGACAGGTAGTATATGAGTTGATTAAAATGTAAATACTGAGAAAATTAGTTTTTCAAATAATCCCGTGGGTTCATCAAGGTCCCTTACACTTTTCAATGTACAGATTACCAATTATCAAACTACTCGAAAATCTCCAGCCCCAGGACTTGACTTAGACAGAGGACCACCTATTACTGCTTTTGGAAACAGAGAATTTGAACATACTCCATGATTACTGTGAAAACTGGGCAATTAAAGTAAATCTAGATTAAACAAAAATTATATTTAAAAAAAAAGAGCACAAACTAAAAAATATCAATTTAATTTGGGAGAGACAACATTGAGCCATACAGTAGAGTATAGACACCGAGGCCTAACTATCACTGCTCCAGGACATGTTGTCAAAGCTGTAAGTGCACAGACAGATAAAGATTGTAGATCTTATTACAATATAAGAAAATTCATATTAAATTTAAAGATTTGGTTTAAAATGCTCCGAATTATTATTGAGCCAATGCTTTTGTGTGAAAGTGAAGGATTGACCCATTAATTACACAAGAGCACTGGGATTCAAACCCAGTTGAAAAAAATCCATCTTGAGTTTAAAATCTGCCCACACCACAGGTGCAGAGCAAAGCTGGGCCAATTCCCCATCTTAATTTAAATTTAAAACTACAGCCATCACAGAATACAGAATAACAAACCTTAACTTAGATTGAAACTGGTCGCCACAAGAGAATATGGCTGCAAAGAACAAAGAGAACTTGTTGAGACAGAAATTAATTTTCTCACAAAATGTCCAAAATAAAAAGAAATTTAGAGACTTCTTCCTTTTTATCAGTTTATTTAATCTTTTTCTATTAATTTATTTAATGTTTTTAGTAGTGTATTTAATATTTGTTATTAGTGTGTTTAATGTGTTTTTAATAATGTATTTAATGTTTTTATTAGTTTATTTAATCTGTTTTTAACAGTGTATCTTTGCGTGTGTCCTCGTGTTGTTTCTGTTTTATAATTTATGCTGCACCTTCTGATTAATAACGTATCTGTCAGATCTGATTTATTGTTTTTATTGATGTTAATTTGTTGGGCAGCCACACAAACACAGTAACATACGCAGAAACACACACTGTGTGCAGGGTATATTTATAGACTGCAGTTGTTATATAACTGAGGGGGGGGGGGCACTGGGGATGCTGACGTTGCTATGGCAACAGCTTTACCTGTTCCTGAACCTCATATTGGCCAATCAGATGAGTCAGATGCAGTCACATGTTGTTTGATCAGCTGATTCACAGATCAAAATATCATTAATGAAACTGATTTTAGCAGTTTGACTTTAAAGCTGCTGCTGAATGAAAACAAGATCAATCTGATTTTACATCATGACTTTTGTCTTTATAAAGATTCACTGTTAAAGCGACAAACAGAACATTTTTACTTTTATTTTTACTGTTGTCATTTCTGTGATGTTTTGCTTGTATTTTTTAATCTGTAGTCGTCATTAACAGTTTTTTATTTCTGTTACAACCTATACACAAACCTGCTCAAAGTGAGACAATTTTCTGACTGAATCATTTAATAACTGAAAACTGTGAAAACCCTGATTGGGTTCTCAAGGTTTCTAATGCGTTTCTGAAACATTTTGAGTATTTTTTTTCAAAGTTTTGAGGAAACTTTTGACAGTGAGCTTAAAAGCAGGTCTGTTTGAACCAATCACAAACGAGTGTTCAGTGATTGACAGGTGTGGAGTTGGAGGTTGAAATCCACCTGAGCTCCACCAGGCTTCGCCCTCTAATTACTGACAGGTAGGTGTGTTTGTGTTTCCCATCTGTAAATGAGGAGACACAGGGAAAGTCATGTGACATGTTAAACCCTGTCGACCACCAGGACCCACTGATACTGAACATAATCAACCTTGGGTAGATGTCATATCCTGTTGCTACACCTGCTCTATAAACCATACTCATCACATCAAACAGACAAACTGGAGTTAAGCTAAGCTGACAAATTTGCCCTGCTCCCAGTCTTTGTACTAAGCTAGGCTAAATTTCCACCTTTTTCCAGTTGTTATGGTAAGCTAAGCTAACAGTCCTGTGGAGGAGTCAGAAAAAATGTTGCTCCTTTACCTGACCTGGAGTCAGTCTCTGCTCAGTTTCTACTAATGATTTTACAGTACCTCACTTACTCATTAATTCATTCACTCACTCATTGATTAATTAATTAATTAATTCACTCACTCATTGATTGACTGATTAATTCATTCACTCACTCATTACCTGTTGGCTGAACCAACACTGCAGTAGTAAAAAAAAAAAAATAAGTTGCCTAGTTGCTTTATATTTTGTTGTATAGTTGCTGTACCTGTTGTTACTGTAGGTTTAGGTGCTGGCAGCCTGGATGTTGTCGGTCAGGCTGCTGTAGTCTCTGTCAGGTTGAAGCAACATGGTGGTCATTAGACAGCAACAGTTTATTAGCTAGTTGCTGGGGGTGCAGTAGCCTTACATGCTGGAGTCTGTCAGACTGAAGCCACACTGCAGCAACAGTCTGGTTGCTGTAGATGTAGTTGCTGTCTGTCTGGCTGTCCCTGTGTTGTCTCAGGTTGAAGCAACACTGCGGTGGTTGAACATTAATGCTGTGGTTGTTGTTGCTGTTGCTGTAGTTGCTGTATTGTCTCAGGTTGAAGCAACACTGCGGTGGTTGCCCGTCGTCAGTCTCATTAACAGTCCGCCGACGTCGCGCGACTCCTCTGACGAACAACAGCGGGAAACTACATGCTAACGGGCTACTGGAGCTCTGTCTCCGGTCTATCGCTCTGTCAGTTTGTCGGTTACCGGCCGCCGGTTGCTGTCCAGGGCTGGTCTCGGTGTCGGTGACTCACCGTCTCTCCTCCGTCTCACTGCGGCGCGCGGCCGGCGGCGAGAGCACGGGTTACCATGGCAACCAGCCCGCAGCAGGATGACGGGAAATCTCCGAGTGATGATCCAAGAGCAGAGAGGATCAATACCCTGTTTATAAGCGGTTAATACAGATTTATACGCACTTTATCCACAAAGGAAATTTAAAGAGTTGCGTTTTCTCTTTAAATTAAGTCTGTTGGTTTTTTTCGTATTTAATTTGAATAAAGTGTGTTGGGTTTTTTGTCTCTCTTTTGTGTTTTATAACTGTCCCGTCATCACCATCAGCTGAGCTGCTGTGTAATACTTTGCATTAGATTGATAATAAATAAAGAACGCAGAAACTAAAATATTAAAAGACGATGTACATCCATCATCATCTTCATCATCATCATCATCATCATCACCATTAACAAGCGTCTCTTGATCTGATGTCTTTAAATCTGCATGTTTGGTGGAACTGTGACGGTTAACCAAAGAATTTGAGTTGGGTAACAATACAACTGTTTGTATAATTATATTTCCCCAGTAAGCACAATTTTAATTAATTATGTCCCAAACCTGTGGCCCTGCACACCCAACACAAATCATCCTTGTCCAGCTTGTTCTGTTTTATTAAATGTTTTAACTTCAAACATAAAGAGAAACAAGGGCTCCTAATTTGAAGGAAAAGAGCCCAACAATATGAACAACATCAATATTCAAAATTACTGTAATTTGTTATTTGTGGTAAACTCTTATATTTTTAAGAAGCATAAATAAATAATAATGAACATACCTGCTATTTTTTTTTCTTTTCCTATATTGAAAACACCCCACATCTGCTCAGACAGATCAGTTTTTTTTTTCGTTATTAAAGTCTAAATTTTAATGTTTAGCTGCAGTAATAATCAAGTACTCAGATACTTTAATTAAAGTACAAATACAACAGTGTAAAAATAGGCTACTCAATCACAACTATAAGTATTGTATTTAAAGTCAGTAAAATCCCACAAATATTATCAAAGCATCAGAAGCAACAAGCACTGGACATGCAGTAATTGTTTCTTTCAGTGTTTTAATATATAAAATATTATTGTATCACAATTATATTATCATGTAAACAGCATTTTAATAGCTGATCCGGTTGCAGCTGATTTAACATATATGATGGTATAATTGTGTTTTACACTGAAGAATGACAATCTTAAAAAATAATTATCAGCTGGTTATTAAGCCTTTTTTCTTAATATAATGAAATACAACTACAATGCTGGAGTAAAAGTACTCAGTTACTTTCCACCACTGATAAATATGAAACTTTTTGTTGGAGGAACGTCGCTCAATGGAACTGTACTGCAGGAACCCTTTTATGTTCCTTTGTCCAGGTAGGAGTAATTCCGCTGCGACACTCTACCGTCTGCGTCACTTCCTGTAACTGCAGATAAAGAAGGGCCTGGCGAGTGATCCGCGGGTCAATTTTTTGGGTTTGTTCGGTGAATCCGGCGGGAATCGGAGCCATCAGAACCGCAAACATGGTGAGTGTCTATTGGAGAGAGAGTCCACGGGCTCCCCGCCACGGGACTCTCCGTATTTTAATGAATTACGGTTTAATAGTGATGATGGCGGGAGTTTGAATGAACGTAAGATGAACGTCGGTGAAGAGCTGCAGCTCCGCGCGGGTCAAACCTATTAGTCAGATAATAATAATAATCAGTTCGTCGTCGGGTATCAGTCCCTTTGTCCGTTAACGAGCAACAAACAGTCGGTGACTTACTGTATGTTTGTTCTGTTAGCCGTTAGCACCCCAGTTAGCTTCCCGGTTATGTTATGGTCAGTTCGGTCTCCTTCATACAAATGCCCGAGTCGACGCTTGCGTTCAGTCTGAGTGTAAATACGGGTCCGTTAAACTACAGCCTGGGCTACTCACAGCCCGGTAACGGACTTGCTGAGTTTACGGACTGTAATCTTAGGCTAGCCCAGCTAATGGGGCTAACGGCTACACTCCGCCAGCCTTTAACAATGGGTCTGGGTGTTAGTCCGTGTCTCTGGTTCTGGGTCTTTTGTCGTCTTTCAGAAACCACAGCTAAAAAATAAAGGTTCAGGTTTTTTGTGCCAGAATGAAATAACATGTGGAACAAACTGACCTCATACCCGATTCTTCACAAACTACTCCAACAAGCTCCACATATTGATCTGATGCATAAAAAGTTGAAGAAGGAGCCGGGAGCAACTAATCATGATCAGAGTCTCATCAAAAGTCTCCACTTTACTGATCTACGAAGGTTCACTGGTGGTCATGGAGAGATGTTGCAGAGTGATGCCTCTCCACAAACAATCTTTGGCAGAGTTCAGTTGCATTAACAGGCTGAAGTTTCACAGTTCACATGAATTATCTACAGATGATATTATCTACAGCCGCTGATGTTTCCTGCAGGTTTTCTACCTGAAAACTTACCAAGTGAGATTAAAGGTTCAGTAAGTCTTGTTACAAGTCTGAGGACATTACTGATCCCATCAGTATTCAAAGTGGAACCAGGTATCAGAACCCAACCCAGATCTATATGATAAATGTTTGTATTGTTGTATTGGAGTGGGAAGGTGACATCACAGTGACGGTTGTCTCTGATTGGTTTTCAGACGGTGGGCAAGAGCAGTAAGATGCTGCAGCACATTGACTTCAGGATGAGGTGCATCCTGCAGGACGGTCGCATCTTCATCGGCACATTTAAAGCTTTCGACAAACACATGAACCTGATCCTGTGCGACTGTGACGAGTTCAGGAAGATCAAGTAAGTTCAAATGTTGACCTGTCACCTGATCATTACCTTTGTAATATCGATTAAACTGTTTATTCATTCATTCATCTGAAAAATTTTCCTTTTCATCAGGTTAATCAATCAATTAAAAACAGTCCTTAGTTTTGATTTCAATAATTTGACCTCTTCAGTCTTGTAAACATCATTTTGAATAAAGTTTTCTGTCCTCCCTTCTTTTGGAAGCCTCAGTTTTCATCATGTGGAAAGTTCAGAAGAATCCGGTTCCAGCTGTGACTGTTTTGTCAGACGCTCAGTATTGTTTATTAAAAACCTCCTTGAAGAGGAAACACCTCCTTCAGATAATGTGAAAACATCAGTTAGAGATGTGGAGACATTAGAAACTGAATGAATGAAACCACGTTTTAATCATGCTGTCAGTCCAGGGTTGTGGCCAAAGATCTGAGTGATCAGTGTCATCAGAGCGATCATCCCCTGCATATAAGTGATGCTTGTGCTGCGCACACACACTGACCAGCTGACCACCATTAAGCGCTGATTGTTGTGTGTAGGTGTTGTGCTGTGTTTAAATGAGGGAGGAGGAGATAGACAGACAGAATGCGTCACTTAGTGTGGTTTGTTTAGTTTTAACATGGCTATAAAATGTATGTTATCCTGCTGTCATCACACATGGGTTTTTGAGAAAGACGCTCTCTTGCTTGCTCTTTGGTCTCTCTTTTTCCCGTAAACCTATGTCAGTCAAGGCCATGGCATGTTTTGTAATGAGTTTGTCTTTTTTTCTCTCTCCTTTCTTCAGGCCAAAGAACTCAAAGCAGCCGGAGCGGGAGGAGAAGAGAGTGCTGGGTCTGGTTCTGCTGAGGGGGGAGAACCTAGTTTCTATGACAGTGGAGGGCCCACCCCCTAAAGATGTAAGTATTACTTGTAGCCAGGTAACGGTACAGCTCAAGTGTCTCCGGCTTCGGTTAACCAAACCTGATTCTCAAAAAACGTTATTAATAACTGTTCATTGACAAGCTCCTGTCTCCTGTCCGTCTGTGCTCAGACTGGTATAGCCCGGGTCCCATTGGCAGGTGTAGCCGGGGGTCCAGGTGTGGGACGGGCAGCAGGTCGTGGTGTCCCCGCAGGAGCTCCAATGCCTCAGGCTCCAGCTGGACTCGCCGGTCCAGTCAGAGGTGTCGGTGGGCCTTCGCAGCAGGTAACCATAGCAACAACATCTCCTCAGTGCTCAGGTGTGTGTGTATGTGTTCAGGTGATGACGGCTGCCTTTGTGTGTCTAGGTGATGACCCCGCAGGGCAGAGGGACGGTTGCCGCAGCAGCAGCAGGTGCAAGCATCGCCGGGGCCCCCACACAGTATCCACCTGGACGAGGAGCCCCACCCCCGATGGGTCGGGGAGCCCCACCTCCAGGTGAGAGGAACTGTGAAGTCACATGTTTGTCATCACCTGTAGTGATCTGTTAACATGTATTGATGCAGCAGCAGGTTGTTTCTCAGCTTGATGAATCTGGATGTTTTACCAACTTGGAACAAGATCCAAAATGGGACTAAATATCAAACTCTACGCAGAGACCCTAGAAACCGATTAGTGATGACCTACTGACACCAGGAACCAGCAGGTTCACTGCACCCACAGGCTCAGACCGATGTTCCATCTTGTTCTCAGCTGATCTGCAAAATATTTGTTGATTCTTTATTTGTCTCCAAGTGTCTGATGGAGCAGATTAGTTCAGTTTTAATCAGTTGAACGTGCCCAAGGCCTCGACATATTTTCTGCTCTATACGTTCATAAACCCACCTGCCCCTAAACCCAGGTGACCTACACTCAGTACTGTATGTGAACACCTCCTGTGTGACACTTGGAGACCTCAAACACCTGACTTGATTCTGTTTTCATTTTTCTGTCAGCTGATTTGTTGTTACCTGGCTCCTTTCCCTGCAGGTATGATGGGTCCTCCCCCTGGCATGCGGCCCCCTATGGGTCCTCCAATGGGGATGCCTCCTGGTCCCGGACGAGGAGCTCCAATGGGGATGCCCCCTCCAGGCATGAGGCCACCACCGCCTGGTATGAGAGGTAAGCTGTTACCATGGAGATGGGGTTGGTCAGCTCTTTGATGAGTGTAACATTGTTAATTGCATTATCGTTAATCATACTCGGTGTGAGCAGATCATGTGACCTCTTTGCTCTGGTGTTTTAGGACCGCCCCCTCCCGGGATGAGACCACCTCCCCGGCCCTGAAGAAGCCTCGCTCCGTCACTCACCTGTTGTATAGGTTTTTTTTAAAAAGTTCTGGTTTGCGTTTGTCGGTTTGTTTTTTTTAAATAAAGTTCGCTCAGGATGTTTGATTTCAGCTTGGCTGTGTTTTCATTTTCCATGGTAACCAGTTCAATAAAGGTCTGGAGTAACAGCCAAGCAGAGAACAGATTACATCATTAATATTTTAAACAAGAGATGGAGTTTGACAAACTGTCAACAAGATGACAATATTACAATGTGCACTGTACTGCCAATGTTGCTACTCTGAAAGCAAAGCTTAGCAATCTACCAATTACTTCACTCTGGAAGAAGATGAACTACAGTAAAGCGACTCTAGAGAGAAACCTAGTTTATTTGATTAAAGCTACTTAGAAAAAGTAATTCAAGCTACTTTGTAAAAAAAGAAAAATTATCAAGTTGACAATTTACATGTGATATGAAATTTATAAATAGATATAATACAAGAAAGTTGCATGCCAGCAAAATATGCCACTCAACTGAGTTGATTGCGAAAGATGTCTAATTGTTCACTGGTTGTAACAAACAGACACAATAAAATAATCCTGTTCATGGGAAAGTGTAAGGAACGTCAGCTTTGATTGTGTAAACAATAATTGCTTTAAGTATGACCATGGAGATTCTTCCTAAGGCTGAGATTTGGGAGGTTTATCCATGATGATGTCAATGAGTAAGCATTAAGCAACGTCCACCCTTGGCTTTTACACATGCACTACACAAAGATCACAAAGTGTGTGGTGGTGACTGCCTAATCAGCTGGTCAGAGGGTTCAATTACAGGAGAGCAGGAAGATTAAATAATTTCTTTCCTTTTGTAGCTCAAACTATAACTTGGTTATACTATAACCTGAAGTACCATCAAGCTACTGCAAAATGTAGTTAAGCTACTTTTTTTTAATTACATGTAGTTCTTTACTGCTCAATGGTCAATATGTCAGACAGTTTGTTAAAACCTATACACACTGTTTACTCACCCAAAAATATGCTCTAAAACATTTCAGGCCAGACAAGTTTACATCAGTCTGTTGAAACAGGAAATTAAATGTAATGTTTTATGAAAACGGAAGGTGATGGGGAAAGGTCACACATAGAGCAACACTTTCAGATTTTTAATCTCTTCTTGTTTTATTGATAACTATACACCATAGACAGGAGTAACTGCAGCACCTCACTCCGGCTTGCTCCCGCGAGATTTTAATTTCATGAGACACTGTCATGTTCTGTAACGCCGGCGAAAATCGGACTAAATCGAGAAATACAATTATAACCAGTCTTCTGTTATGAACAAAACTCATTAAGGAAATTTAACCAGCATGCATCACGTTAATATAATGGTATGCAGCGCCCCATGAAGTCGAACGCACCTTGTTTATGTCCTTGTTACTGCAATTAATTATTATAAACTTGAATTATACAGCGTGTGTGTCCACTTTGCTGTGAAAATAAAACTAACAAATACAGTGAGTTCTGCAGCTCATTATTTCATAAATTTTAAATGTTCAAAATCCCATTTTAATGTC
This sequence comes from Seriola aureovittata, assembly GCF_021018895.1. Taxonomy (NCBI): domain Eukaryota; kingdom Metazoa; phylum Chordata; class Actinopteri; order Carangiformes; family Carangidae; genus Seriola; species Seriola aureovittata. Next base: position 27,109,729 of record NC_079365.1, on the reverse strand, counting down.
AGATTAACAAAATCTCAGAGCCCAAATTTTGTGATTTTGCTCCCAGTCTCTTAAAAAAAAAAAACATTAACTACAACTTTAATGTTTTCATCTATTTATCGTGTAGAAGTTACAGCTCACACCTCATTATGAAAAGTTAAACATGGGGAGGAGACAGGAGGTCATGTGACCGTGTACTGTCATATGACCGCTGCGACTCTTCATTAGCTGCAGCTGCAGTCACAACGTTACCTGTGGAAAGAAGAAACCAGGTGCGGACAGAAGGTGAGTTGTCTCTTTGTCGACCGACAGAATCTCATTCATTTCTCTCTCGGGTTTTTAGTGTTTTGTGCCAAACTTTGCTGTTGTTTATGCGTGTTAGCAGTTAGCCTGAGCTAGCCTGCTTCCGGATTTAATAAAACAAACGGAAACTAACTTCATTGAGTTAAACTGTGTGACTTGCATAAGCGTGTTTGAGTTTGTTGTTAGTGTCATAAGTTAGGAGTCAGTTTAATAGAGAAACAGCAGGTTAAAAACAAACTGCCCGCATGTTCCCTTATGCGTAATCTACCAGACTTCATTGAAAAACACCGGAATTTAACATTTATTTTGTCATTGGGCAAAAATAACCTCCTAATTTATAACGGATAAAACAAATTGTTAATCGGAGCCTTCTTGTGACAGATTCAGCTGACACCACAAACCTTAGTTCCTCTTTAAAATCATGTGTTTTACATAATACATTCACGGTTCTCAGTCAATCACTCACACATTACATCCTTCACAATACCACGCGCTTTAGACCCGGTTCCTTTAATCCCGCAGCGCCCCCTGCTGGAGATCTCTGCACTCACCTCCCACTCAGATGATCTGAATGTGACTTGACCAACAGATGAAGAGCTGAGCAGCCTTCATCTCTGGGTCGTTTTCAGACGCCAGTGATGATTGATGATGTCACTTCCTGTTTTTCAGCCTCTAGATTTCAGATGGACATGTTGTTGCTGTGTTACTTCCTGTCCTTTCTGCTGGGCGGTGACGCAGCTCGAGATGCGGATGAGGTGACTTATCTGCCCGGTCTGCAGAAACAGCCGAGCTTCAGGCATTACTCTGGATACCTGAGTGTTGCTGATGGGAAACACCTGCACTACTGGTCAGTACCTGAGACACACACCTGACACATCATCTGATATTCACCTAAATCATAAAATATCAGCTGTAACAAACTCGGGGTGTTTTCATTTCTGAACACTTTCTGAAAAACAAAACAAACCTGAGGACACCTGTTGTCATGACTGGCTTTTTCTACCTGAGCATCAGTTAATCACCTGTGTACACTGTGTCACTTGAGCATCAATACATAGGCCAGTAAAGCCACACTGGAGTATAGAACACCTGAACTGACACACACCTGTACATTCACCCAACGTTGCTATGTCACCTACATGTTCACCTGAACCTCGCTGCGACCACCTGGGTTTTGGTACGTCACCTGAGCTTGTGGTTGTTTTTCAGGTTCCTGGAGTCTCAGAACAACCCGTCCTCTGACCCTGTGGTGTTGTGGTTGAATGGCGGCCCCGGATGCAGCTCTTTGGACGGACTGCTGACTGAACACGGACCCTTCCTGGTAGGTAACCTTTGACTCCACCCACTTAACCCGCACTCGCGTGTATCAGCGTTGGTGACCTCTGACCTCTGTCGTTTAAGATCCAAGATGATGGAGTGACACTGCAGTACAACCCGTACTCCTGGAACAAGGTCAGTTAAAATGTTGCAGGGTAAATCTGCACGCCATCATGTGATTTGGTTAATGCGTTTGTGATTTTTCTAAAAGCTGATTGGTTCACTGTTTCCGAGCAGATTGCCAACATGTTGTACCTGGAGTCTCCAGCAGGAGTTGGCTTCTCGTACTCTGACGATCAGAAATATGTCACCAACGACACGGAGGTCAGTGACACGTCTGAAACTCAAGTCCTGATTGGCTCACAGGTGTTCAGGTCTTAAAAGTGTTTTTTCTCCTCAGGTGTCGATGAACAACTACCTGGCTCTGAAGGAGTTCTTCAGTCTGTTTCCGGAGTTCAGCAAGAACGAACTTTTCCTCACCGGAGAGAGTTACGGAGGAATCTACATCCCGACGCTGGCGGAGAGGGTGATGGAGGACCCCAGCCTCAACCTGCAGGTATGCACTGCAGTACTACACACTGGTACTGCAGTACTGCACCCTACTGGTATTGCAGTATTACAAGCTGATAATATTTCAGGGTGGAGACAGAGGTGTAGGATCACTGTTAGCCTGTGGAATGCTATCATTAGCAATCATGTTATCTGTATCTTGCCTGTCCTGCTAGGGCGTTGCCGTGGGAAACGGTATGTCGAGTTATGAGATGAACGATAACTCTCTGGTGTACTTTGCGTACTACCACGGCCTGCTGGGAAGTCGACTGTGGAGCAATCTGCAGACGTTCTGCTGCAAAAACAAGACATGCAACTTCTTCAACAACCAGGAACCGAACTGCAGCGCCAGCGTAAGTCTGAACCGGTCTGAACCGGTCTGAACCAGTCTTCATACACAGCCAATCATAACTGGTTTATAGTTAAATAAATAAAATCATGTCTAAACAAGACTGAATCCAGCGATGATCTATATTAGACTAGTTTATTACTAGTCTGGTTAAACTGGACTAGTTTTATATTACTAGTCTGGCCCTGGTTTAGGTCCAGATGTTCTGGATCTTATAGGAAGGTCAAGTCCGTCTGAACTGGTTTATAGTGAGTTAAATCTAAATTTTGTCTCAGGTGGGGGAGGTTCAGGACATCGTCTACAGTTCAGGACTGAACATGTACAACCTGTACGCTTCCTGTCCAGGTGGAGTCGGCCAGAAAGTCAGGTGAGCTGTGACCTTTGACCTCTGACTCATCATCATTGTTTTACTTTACAGAACAAATGTAAATTTATTTAATCCAAAACACAGAGTCTGTAGCTGCTGCTGCTGCTGCTGCTGGACTTAAACTCACCAGCAGCCGGCGCAGGTGTCTCGAACACGGACAGGTGACAGGTGTTGACTTCTGTTATTGATTGTTTTATTGATTATCAGTGTTAACCAAGGCAAGCTGGTGATCAGGGATCTGGGGAACTCGTTCATCAACCATCCGTGGACTAAGCTTTGGAATCAGGTGAGTACGAAGTCACCTGTGTGTTTACATCAAAGCTCACTCACCTGACGGATGGATACATACCTGCTTTTCCTCTGACTCTGTGCAGAAGTTCCGAAATCTGGCAAATATCCACCTGTCTGTCCGTCTGGACCCCCCCTGTACCAACTCCACCCCCTCCACCCTCTTCCTGAACAACCCGTATGTCAAAGCCGCCATTCACATCAGTCCCAAAGCCCTGGATTGGGTCATCTGCAGGTAACTGCAACCTGAAACTTGCCTGTGACACCTGTCCCATTTCACACCTGCACAACTCTGCACATCTGAGAAAAAAAAAAAAAAAAAAAAAAACTACATACCTGTCCTATTGAACACCTGTTGACCTGTAAGTCAGAGCCACTCTACTCATCAGTCCTGAGGGTAATGTACACAACCTAAACTCACCTGTTGGACTACACCTTACACACCTGCTCACCTATCTGCACGTAACACTACCCATCTTTCACACCTGTACAACCATACATCTCTCCTACTACACCTGTCCCGCTCCACATTACACTGTTGTTTATTGTCCCTGACTTTAGTGTGTGTGTGTGTGTGTGTGTGTGTGTGTGTGTGTGTGTGTTTCCCCTGCTGTGATTTGTCAATAAAGTTGTTAAAAAAACCTTTTTACCTCTTCCTTGTGTTGCAGTGCTGAGGTGAATCTGAACTATGGTCGTCTCTACATGGACGTCAAGAAACAGTACCTGAAGCTGCTCTCTGCTCTGGTCGGTGAACACACCTGTTTTTGTTTAACGTTTTAATTTAGTTAGACTCATGAGATAACATCCACTCTCACTTCAATTCAGTATAAAAGTGTAACGTGGATCACTGGTAAAATGAACAGCAGAGTAGTGACGGAGATGTGCAGAAAGGGGGGAATATAATAACTGGATTTCCACAGGAAGAAAAGAACTCCTGTGGAGTTCAGTGGCGCACTTGCTCAGAGACCCACTTCCAATCCGGTCCGAACACCGTCCCACTCGGTGACGGACTGTAAGTCTGTGTGGAGTCACACTCACGGCTCTGGAGGGTCTCTTAATTAAGAGGGAGGGTATAAATACAGCGGCAAACGTTGGGACACCCTCACCTTTCTGCCACGAAAACGGGAAATTTTATCAGCATGGTGTTCAAACAACATGTTTCAGCTGCAGCGACGTGTTGTGATCCATCACCTGCTGGGTGCAGATTCTAGCGATGATGCAGCAGCAGGTAAGCACGCCGCTTCAGTTATTTGCACTCTTGTGTTTGCAGCATAAACGTTTTTTTTCGTATCTCCTCTTCTTCTTTTTTGTAAGTACATTTGTAAGACTACATGGTTTTACTATAAGATAGTTTTTAACATCTTGTGTAGCTTTACATTCATTAGGGGCCGGATTGGACCTGGGTCTCTGAATGTGCTGATGTTTATATAGAGAGAGAGAGAGATGATGGAGTCAGATGTTTAACAGTGACAGGAACTATAGAGCTCAGCTGGTGATTAGCTGATGGGTGTGGCCTGTTAATCCAGGTGTGTGTGTGTGTGTGTGGTGCACGTCCTTGTTAAAGTTTTGTGATGTTCTCTGCAGAAGTACCGTGTCCTGGTGTATAACGGAGACGTGGACATGGCCTGTAACTTCATGGGGGACGAGTGGTTCGTGGAATCTCTGCATCAGCAGGTAACTTCCTGTTAAAGTTAATAATCAAGTGGGTCCAGTTGTGAAAGGCAGTTAGAATAAGGTACAAGGTAGTCTCAAAGTGTGATGCCAGGTGTCTTCAGGTGTAGTAACCTCAGGTGTCTTTCAGGTGGAGGTCCAGAGGCGTCCATGGCTCTATGATGATAAAGACGGTCGGCAAGTCGGAGGCTTCGTCAAAGAGTTTGACAACATCGCCTTCCTCACCATCAAGGTAAACACCTTGTTTATCATTATCAGCTGACCCTGTGAGGTCATCTTTATCAGGTCTGCTGCTGCTCACCTGTCTGAGTTTTTAATGTGTTTTATTGATGGTAGGTCTCATGATGTTTGATCCACATTCTGCACAGGTTGCTCATCTGTGATCTGTTTTACTGTTGATTGATTTATTGGTGATGGGAGGGTTGTATTGTTTAGACTCTGCTGCTGACCTTTGACCTCTGTCCTCCTGCAGGGTTCTGGTCACATGGTTCCAACAGATAAACCAATTGCTGCCTACGCCATGTTCACCAGATTCATCAAGAAACAACCCTACTGACCTCTGACCTCTGCGAGTCACCGCTCCCTCTTTCTCTTTGTTCTGTTTGAACTTCTCAGACAGCAATAATTTTTATTTGATCTTTTTTTTTTTTTTTCTTTTCTTTTTCTCACTGCCAGCCAATCGGTACAGCTCTCCTGTGTTGCCTGGCAACAAGATTATTGCTTTAGGAAATTAAGTCTCAACCTCAGCCAATCACTCACTTGGTGGCCGTGGAGACCTTGTGTGGTTTTCATGGAAACGAGCACTGCCGTCAGTCTGTCCGTTGATTTTAATGTGAAAAGTATTATGGTGTATTTTTTTTTTTTTTCATTTAAAGGGAAAAACCACAAAATAAAATTTAATTCAAAACGAGGACTCGACTGATGTTTTCATTTCATCTGGACCTTCTCTGACTGTTGTGGGAAAAACCTGAACCAGCAGGGATTTTTAGTTGTTTAAAGGTGCTAACTTTGTGTCTCTCAGTCTGGGGGTCCTGTAGCAGGGATGGGTGGGTGGTCTCATACTGTCCATAGATGTCTGAAATCTGTTTAACCTCTGACCGTGGTGTGGTCACACTGAATCAGACTCATGTTAACCCTTTGTATCGACTCTAGATCCAGTTCACTGCAGAGTGGGCGTGTGTCTTTAGTGCAGAATGAGAAGAAAATTGCACAGTGAGCTTTAAATACTGTCGGACTCTGACGGCAAACACCACCCTGCATGTTGATGCTGCGTCACTCTGATTGTTGACTGTAAACTGAAACTGTCCTGGTACACAGTACTGTACTGTCACCTGCCAGTCACAGCTCAGGGCGAAGAGGGCACAGGCTCTACTTAAACTGATACAGTGAGAAGAAGTGTGAAGTTTCCCAGCTTACCCTGAAGGCAGCGGCAGGAGGAGGTTTATGTTTTTGACCTTCAATGAGACTGGACTGATTTCACTGTTTGTGTTTGCATGTCAGCTCAACGACTCACCTGCTGCTCACTCTCCTGGACTCACCTGTGCAGGTACGACATTTCATCTCTTTCTGTGACATTAATCTGTGAGACAGACTGAACAAGTGTCTAATGGTGGTGAGTTCACTGTCACCGTTTAAATCAGTTTTTAACTGTTAGTGTCAGAGTTGAAATCTAACCTCCCGTGGAGTCGCAGCAGGTGTCTGGCCTGGGTTTGTTACTGGTGTCTCATGAAATCACTTTTTTTTTCTCTCTACTTCTCTGAAACAAACTGATCTCTGACCAGCCAGATATGATAAGTAGATACATAAATAACCAAGTGCATTATGGGAAATGTAGCATCTAGTCTGTCTGTCATAACAACTGAAGAGACCAAGTGAAGACCTGCAATAACTCTTTAACCTTACTGAAGAAAAAACCTGAAGCCTTTTCATCAACTGAAAAACCATTTGTTAACTTATTAAACTTATGTCTGTCTCTGTCTCAGGGTTCTAGGTGAGCTTTGATTGGCGGGCCATGGACCAATCACTGTCCAGTGGGCGGGGTCATATGAGCGTGCTCAATTGTTTCCCGCCCTCCGTGGGCAGAGACATTGTGGTTGCTGTGTTGAAGCCCCTGGGAGCCACCCTGGGAAACCCTAACAACCACAGCCTGCTGCATACAGACAGACAGGTGAGTGTGTGTGTGTGTGTGTGTGTGTGTGTGTGTGTGTGTGTGTGTGTGTGTGTGTGTGTGAGAGACCTGTATGGAAAGTTAAACACACACTCAGGTGTTGATCTGTAATCAGTGTTTGTTGAGTCTAAAAATCATTCACAGAGTTGCACATTAATTTACGACAGGCCCGCTTCACTTTGAAACAGATGTTCCCAATAAACTGGACACAGAGTTTGTTTGAACTGCAAATGGCATCACAACAGCTGGAAACATCTGACCCTGTGGCTGGTTTAGAAATCTGTGCTTGTGTCTCCAGGTGAAGTGGACGATGGAGGTGTTGTGTTACGGTTTGACTCTCCCATTGGACGGAGACACAGTCAAACTCTGTGTTGATGTCTACACTGATTGGCTGATGGCGCTGGTTTCCCCAAAAGACTCCATCCCACCACCAATCAACAGAGAGCCCAACCTTTACGTTCAGAAGATTCTCCGACACCTGTACAGCCTGTTCTTGGCCAGGTAGACTGTCACACCTGAACTCAACCACTGACACGTCGCAACACTGATCCCACACCTGATCCCCACAGGAGGAACCTTTTACTAAGGAACCCACGACCTTGTAACCTTTAATGAGCCAGTCACCTTAAAGTACCTGGTGACCTTTATTGACCCCATGACCTTTCCTTAAGCCAGAGTATTTATGACAATGTATTCTAATCTAATAAAGTCTTGTCGCTCTGCCCCCTCTTCAGGTCAGACCAGGTGAGTCCGGTCTACCTGTCTCTCTGTCAGCAGGTGTTGTGTGCAGTGCGCTTATTGGCCAGAGAGAGCACTGTGATGAGTAGAGACACCTGGGAGACTCTGCTGCACTTCCTGCTCCGCATCAACCACGCCATGCTGGCTCCTCCCACTGCTGCAGGTGAGACAATGACCCCACGCCCTTTGTGTCCTCGCTTGTCTCTCATATTTCTCACCACTCTCTCTCACCTGTCTGTCTCCCAGCAGTTGGTGTGTCTGACCTGTCGATGGCGGTCCACTTCGAGGTCTTGTTGCTGTCTTGCTCTCGGTGTTTCCCGTCTCACTCGCTCTGGCAGATGTGCAGACAGATGTTGAGCGGCTGGCGACATCAGCCTGTGGTGGTGGATCAGTGGAACCGAGTCGTTGCAGCTTTAACCTCCAGGTTCGAATCAGTTTGTAGGTCTTGTCCATCGTCTCAGGTTATTCATGTTGACACAGGTGTGTTGTTGTTCTTTTATGTTGTGTTGTTTGTTTTGTTATGTTTTTGTTGTTGTTGTTGTTGTTGTTGTTTTTGCTGTTGCGTTCTTGTTGTTGCATTATTGTTGTTGTTGCATTGCTGTGTCGTATTGGATTGTTGTTTTTGTTGTTGTTGAGGTGTTGTGTTGTTTGTTTTTGTTATGTTGTTGTTGTTTTTGCTGTTGTGCTATTGTGTTGTGCCGTTGTGTTTTGTGTTCTTGTTGCATTGTTGTTGATTTTGTTGTTGCGTTCTTGTTGTTGCATTATTGTTGTTGTTGCATTGCTGTGTCGTATTGGATTGTTGTTTTTGTTGTTGTTGAGGTGTTGTGTTGTTTGTTTTTGTTATGATGTTGTTGCTGTTGTGCTGTTGTGTTACATTGTTATGTTGTGGTATTGCTGTTGTGTTGATATTATGTTGTTAATGTGCATTGTTGTTGTTATTGTATTGTGTTCTTGGTTTTTGTTGTTGTGTTGTTTATGTTGTTGTCATTATGTTGTGCGTTCAGGCTGTTGCTGTTGACCTTCGGCCCGTCCTTCCCTGAGTTTAAAGTCCCAGATGAGGACGCGGCTCTGATCCCTGCAGACCTGGATGACGACAGAGTCCCTCAGACCTGGTTCAGGTTCCTGCACATGTTCAGGTAACACGTCTTTAAGTCTCTGTGAATCATCTTTTAATATCTGTGAAACATGGTTGAGTCTTTCTAGTTTCAGGCTGCACATGTGACGCGTTTCTTGCTAACACTCACTCTCTGCCTCCTCTCAGTCACCCGGTGGTTGTTGGTTCAACTCCTTCTTCTCAGGAGGAGGTGTCAAGAGGAGGACGCAATCAGCTGCCTAAAATCTTCTTCAGAGCCATGAGAGGAGTCAGCACACTAGTTGACGCCTTCCTTGGTACTCTAACTTATGTCCTCTGATCCTCATCTGACCCCTACCGACCCTGATCAGACATCTACCTAACCCCTGACCCCCACCTGATCCCAGACCACGAACTAACCCAGGAACTACTACCAATATATCCCAACATTTAAAGGACCGTTGTGGTGTTTCTGCATATTGGATCCTGTTTATTACAAACCACACAGTCTGACCTTCCTGCTTATCATTTCCCGAATCATCCATCAGTTTATAGATTTCTTTCTCTCCATGCAGCCGTTGGTTTCACTTCATTAATATGGAAATAACTTTTAAAAACCAGAGAGAAAATCCATGACAGTTAAAGTTTACTGTTTTATGGTTTACCCACTCACAGTGCTGCATGCGGAGGAAGTGAAGAATAATTTTACAGCCCCAATCTTACTTTTGATGTTTGGACCAACATGTGAACAAAATACTGAGTAAATGATGTAGTAGTAAATGTTCACTTTATTTCCACAGGTGTCTCAGTGGTCAATAAAGAACCAACGGAGCTGCTGCTGCCAAACACTGGTATACACACATTACCTACACACTGGTTTACACACATTACCTACACACTGGTATACACACATTACCTACACACTGGTTTACACACATTACCTACACACTGGTTTACACACATTACCTACACACTGGTATACACAGGCTGTCTATATATAATGGTATACACATGTCACCTATATACCTATATGCTTTAGTTGATGTGTTTCTCCAGGGCTGACAACAAGGATCCATTTCAGAGACCGGTTGCCATCTCTTGGTAAACCAGATTAATCCAAATTGATCATGTCAATCTGATCAATAAGCCAATCAAAGCAGAGCCACTGAGAACCTGGTCTGGACTTGATCGATTAAAGTTAATTTTATTGACCACATTAATCAAAATCAAACTTTCAGTCTTACCTGTGATGTTCAGTGTTCAGTTTGAGGATGTTTGTTTTTCACCTCGTCTCCTCCCAGGTGTTGCTGTGACCAAAAGCCCCTTCAGAGACCTCCTCCCCTCCTATGGTAAGCCCTGCCCCCGAGCCCTGATTTGATTGGTGGAATTGATCTGCAGTATTAGAACAGGGTGGTGCTCATGTTGTGTGGTTTCCTCAGGTTTCTCCCGGCCTCGTTCGGGCAGTGCCCCGCCCACCCCAGTGAACGTACTGAGCTTGCCCAGTGCCCCTCCCTCCACCACGTCCCCCCCAATGCACAGGCGACTAAAACCTGCGCATGTTTCCAAGGCAACGGGCAAACCTACGGTATGACATCTTTATCCACCCAGGTACATGTCCCTTTACCTCCCCAGGTATGCAGTGGGAAGAAAGAGTTCACTTCTCCCTGACATTATCCTGTAGAAGACCAAGGTAAACGTGTCCAGGCCCAGCTTCGTCCTGCAGGTTATCCATTGAATGATGTTTTTAATATGGAAGAACAACACAATAATCTGTGTTTTTACTTCAAATAGTTCGTGTTTGTTCATTATTGTGATGTAGATGAAGATCTGAACATGTTATAACTTCTCCTTTCTTGTTTTGGTTCGTTTGAACCATGTTCTGACTTTTGGGTCTCCTCCTTCTCTCCTCTCAGATGTCTTCCTCCTCCCATCCTCCCTCCTCCCCTCCCCCGCTGTGCTCCAGTCCCCGACCCTCCCCCTCCCCCCTCAGGTGTGACGTGGACTCCCTCCTGCACCTGTTCGGCTGCTGGTTGTTTGATGCTGCTCTGATCAACAGAGACTCAGGTCTGTTTGGCTAGTACTCTGTCTGTACTACAACAGTAGTACTACAGTAGTACTACAGTAGTACTACAGTAGTACTACAATGCTACACATACTACATACGTGAAGCAGCTGCAGGTTACCACATGATAAACCCTGTGTCTCCTTCAGCTGGTCACTGTGATGTCACTGTGATGTCAGAAAGGTGGGCTGCAGGTCGAGCTGAGGCCTGCGGGACGATCTGCAGGATCATCACCTGTAAGAAGACCGCAGAGGACATCCTGCCTGTCTACCTGTCCAGGTATATGTCTGCTTACCTGTCCAGGTCTAGTCACCTGTCTTTGGACTGTGTTATGATCATGTCCCCCCGCCCCCTCCAGGTTCTACATGGTTCTCCTGCAGGGTCTCCAGGTGTGTGAGGGGGCGTGTCTTCCTGTCCTGGCCTCCATCCTGCTAAACTCCACCTGTCTGTTCTGCTGTGACCTGAGAGGAGTCAACATGCTGCTCCCCTCCTTCATCTCAGCTCTGGAGAGCGTGCTGCTCGACAGGTACAAGTACTGCAAGTACTATTAATATTATTAATTACTGTGGAAACTAGTACCAGTACTGCACACATTACTACTCTGAACACGACTACTAAGTACAAGGAGTTCAAAATAAAGACATGCATTGTAAGTGCTAGTTGGGTCATGTTAGGGTGTGTAGGAGAGGAGGTGCATTTTCAAGAGATTCCTAAAGATAGAGAGGGACGTCCTTGCTCTCATAGTATTCGGTAGCTTGTTCCATATCGGGGAACCACAGACGAGAACAGTCTGGACTGTGATGGCCTTGTTTGCAGGGGTGGCAAAGTCCAGGCGGTAAAGTCCAGGTCTTGTTTCCGCTGTGGTCTCTGATGAATCCAGTTCAAGTCACACTAACATGAAATCCATTCAACAAATACAGAAAGTGATAAACTCACTTCAGTCAGAGCATCCAGACACAGATTTACAGAAGAACCACACACACATTAGCTGAGGTGATCAACTTTCACTTCCCAGTTTCTCTTCAGCCACACTTTCACTTCCTCTCTCAAACTGAGGTTATCTGTGTTTTAATGTGAGGTGGTTTCACAGACAACAATCACTCCAGGCTGACGGGCTGTGAAACTGGCCTGTGAGATCCTCAGGGACGCTGATGTTACAGATATTACGACCCACACTGATGTGTAGTTGTAGCTCTGTCCGTCACAGGTAACCACCCACCTGAGCTGTGGGAGCTGCTGTTTGTGATCCAGCACAATGAGGACAGACTTGTTCTGAGAGATATGAGTCAGAACAAGAGAACCGCAAACCTCCTGTCTGCACCCAGACCACTGTCAGACAAACTGTTCTAATGTGAGTCATTACGAGCAGATCTGAACGCAGGTCTCTGTGGGTACAAACCTGTTTCAGCCAGTTTCCCTGTCCCTGGTCAGTCCAAGTCCTGCGGTCTGCAGCAGGACTACAGTCTCATGTCTGAAACATGCAGCAGTAATGTGTTCATCAAGCAGGAAGCGTAGTCATCCCAGCACTGCACTTACACCTACAGATACAGTAAAGTCCAGGTCCAGCTGTGACTGCAGGTAACACTCTCTCTCTCTCTCTCTCCCTGTGTGTCTATGTCTCTCGCCCAGAGAGCTGTTGAGGTTTAAGAGTTTTGTGAGTCCGGTGGATTTGAGACGAGCTTCCATCCTCATCCTGCTGTCCCTGCTGCCCCTCTCTCTGCAGTTTGGATCTGTCCAATCTGAGGTAACCTCCCGTCCACCTGGTTAAACACCTACACACACCCGTGCAGATATGACCAGGACCTCACAGGTATACGATAAGAACATCCAATAATAACCACCAGCTACAGTAACGTTCACCTGTGTGTGTGTGTGTGTGTGTGTGTGTGTGTGCGCGTGTGTGCGTGTGTGTGCTCAGGTGTTACTGGACAGACAGTTCGGGGGTAATGATGTCACAGCAGGCAGCTTCCTGTCTCTGAAGCCCCGCCTCATCGGTGTTCTGATTGGAGCTCTGCAGACGGAGAGCAACGCCTCCAACACACAGGTGATCCTGGGTCAGTCACAGATCCTGGTTCCTGTTTACAGTTTGAAACAGTAGAACACGAACCACAGGTCTGATTGTTCAAATGGTTTCTGTTGAACTGATGCAGCCGCCATGTTGAACCTGGTCCAGGACTTGGCTCTGGTACAGGCGGCAGGACAAACTCAGCAGGTGAGTCTGCTGACATCTACTGACATCTACTTCTGACTTCAGGGCACTTTTCATGTAGAGCAGGTCTAGGTTTCTTCTAGAACTTCTAGATAATAACACACAGTGCTGACCTGAGGATGTGTGCATGTATCGGCCTCCAGGGGGCGCCAAATGGACTTTACTCTGTTATTCTGGGTTTTCCAGGAAACTCAGTCCCACCGTGGTGGAACCAGTAGAGCCAGATGGACTGGGGGAACCGGGGAAACCAGTGGAACCAGTGGAAACAGACGAACCAGAGGAGCCAGTGGTTAATGATGATCATTTGGATTTTAACTAATTGTTAAGTTGTAATTGTTTGTAATATTGACCCAGTATGTCGTGGAAATCTGACAGTGACTGAGTTTTTTTGTATGTGTGTGTGCATTGCCATGACAACCAGCTGTCCAATCAGATGCTGCAGGGGTTCTGTGGGTTCAGTTTGTGCGTCTGCTCACTCAGCGTTTGACGTCTCAGTGGAGGAACGAATCAGCAGTTTGTCTGTCTGCACTGGAAGTACTGGGAGGAATGGCGAAGGTGGACACAGACGTGCACACACACACTCTCTCTCTCTCTCTCTCACACACACACACACACCTGAACCATCTGTAACTCTGTGGTGTGGTCCTGCAGGTGGAGGTCAGGGTGGAGGAGTCGGAGAGAAGGCGAGCAGTCAGTTCTGTCTGTACTTACATCGTGTTTCAGTGCAGTCGTCCTCCTCCTCTTCACTCCAGAGATCTTCACTCCATCATCGTCGCTGCTTTCCACTGTCTAAACATCTGGTTAACTAAGCACCCCGCCATGTTAGACCACCAGGTAACTCACCAACACAGATAACTGTATATATTATACAGACAGGTGTACAGACAGGTGTGTACATACATACAATGTATTAGGTGTGTGTTGTACATTTAGTTGTGTGTGTTTCAGGAGTGTTTACTGGAGATTCTAGAGATTGTGGAGTTGGGGATTTCAGGCAGTAAGTCCAGACAGGAACAGGAAGTGAAGTGTAAAGAAGAGAAAGAACTGAATCCAGCCTCTCTGAGGGTGAAGGAGGCAGCTGAAGCCACACTGAGCTGGTGAGCAAAACAAACACACTCTGAAACATCTACACTGAAACATGCGATGCTGTTTCCACAGAATGCAGATGTGGAGAATAAAGTGCTGCTTTGATTTTAAAAACAGCAGATGTTTCTGCTTGAAGTGAAGGACTAACTTTTTCGACCTTAATCAGACCAGAGTTCTCTCTCTTTCTAAAACAAAACCTTGACCTTTCCCTGATGTGAACCCATTTTTACTTGCCTTGCCTGCGCACATGTTGAAATATATATTCAGAGCGTCTAACAAAAAACCTGCTCTTTATCCATATCTCAGTGTCATGCAGGTTTCAGGAGGATTCCCGTTTGTTGGAGGTGTGCTGGATGAGGACGCTCTGATTGGCTGCTCTAGTTTGAGTGACAGCAGTGTGAAAAAGTTCAGATATTTTGTGGTGGACAGCTCGGTGATTCTCGCCATGCTGGAGGAACCACCAGTACCTGAACAGGGTTAGTCCTGACTCACAGAAACACAACATATTCAAGTACAGAAACTCCAGTTCTCCTTTGAAAACAACTTAAATAATCACGTATTTGAATTTTTTGTGATTCATTGTCAGTGAGTTGGCTGATCGATCAATCATTCAGATACTGTTTTTAATGTATGTATCGTTTGTGCAGCATCATGTCCATCGCTCACAGTGCTGATCAGAGGACCATCAGGGCGTCACGGCTGGACTCTACAGCTACACCTGGAGCCCAGAGAGGGAAGAACACCTACACAGGTAACCACTTACACTTGCATCACCGAGTAGTATAACAAACACACAATAATAGCGATGTAAAAAGTAAACGCAGTGTGTTTCACAGGCTTCAGATCAGTGTTTTATCCTTATTGTCTGTTGATTTTTTGCAGAAAACTCGAACCCCAGAACACTGCGGTGTAGCCCAGGAGGATTCTGGGATACGATGTGGTGTCAAACATCAGGTGTTTCCTGAAAACATGAACAGATTTCCTTCATATAAAGCAGATCTGAGTATTCCAGCCCTGAACGAGGCCGTTACTGAGGAGGTAGGAACCTCAACCGGGTCAAGACCCAAGGTGTTCTTTACCTGTTCTCCACGTGGTGTTTTTTATGATAGCTGTTATGTATGATGAGTCATCACCTGGCGTCAGGTGTCAGTCAGGTCTAAACTCCTCCTCTGTCAGGTTCATCGGCAGTTGGAGCGTCTGCGAGCAGTGTTAAAGAGACAACGCCAGGTTGAGGATCGGCTACAGGCGAGTGGTCATTCGGTTGTCATGACGACCTGCAGGCCACCGCCTCCGGTCACTAACTTTCAGACGGCAAGACTGTTCCTGTCCCACCTCGGTCTCCTGACACCTGAGACCCTGAAGGTACAGAGGACACGAGGACAGGACAGACATCGATTCAGTGAGTTATTGATTCATTTAGACATGTCTGTCTCACCTGTCTCCCTCTCACCTGTCCGTAGGATCCAGGTACCAGCGGTGTCCCAGCTCAGCTGGTGTCTCTGGATTCGTCTCTTCCAGGATTCTCAGAGGATCTGAGACGTTTGGATCAGATGCCGTTCAGAAACTGTGACTCTGCCTTTGTCTTCTACATGAAAGCTGGACAGAGGACAGCTACTGAGGTCATACACACCTGTCTGTCTCACCTGTCCGTCAGCTGCTAAGGTTATACTCATCTGTCTGTCTCTCTGTAGATCTTAAGGAACGTTGAGTCCCGGTGCAGCGTCCCATCTCACTTCCTGGACTTCCTGTCTTCTCTTGGTCGGCCGGTGGAGGTGGGGCCACGACAGGGGAAGAGCACCAGCTCCAGCAGTCCGAGTGAGCAGACAGAAAATGTCAGGTGACCGAGGTCATCAGAGGTCACTCTGTACTCCCTGTACCTGACTGGTTGTTTTCTGTCTCCCAGAATTCCCTGCTGTGCTGGGTGACAGTGGAGGGGGCGTGTTTAACGGAGAAAAATTTGTCCTGATGTTTGCTGATGCTCTGACGGAGCTCACCTTCATCGTCCCATCAGTGTCCCACAGTCAGTGTCTGATGATGTCACAGTCAGAAAATGTCTCTAGTGATTAACATAGTCAGTTCCTCCATGACCATATAAGGAGACGAGCTGTTCTTTTATATATTTTTTTCTATTACTAAATGAACTTCCTTTTTGTGTTTTGAAGCGGTTGATTGGTTGAAGAATCCAAAAGAGGCGGAGCCTCTGACTGAGTCATCATGCCACATGCAGAGTCACTCTGAGCTTGGCCAAGACCCCACAGTACGTCTCTTCAAAATAAAAGCTTTTTCACTTGGTTATCACTGACCTGTCTATCTCTCTCTGAACTGTATGTATGTCTCTGACCTTTCTCTCTCTCTGAACTGTATGTATGTCTCTGACCTGTCTCTCTCTCTCTCTGTCCAACCTGACCTGTCTAACCATGACCTGTCTGTCTCTCTCTAACCTGTCTGTCCAGAGTTCTCCAGTCGAAGACAGGAAGTCTTTTCCTTTTGTGTCGTCGTTCGTTGGCTCTGAATCTAAACTGCTGATAGTTTGGGTCGAGCGGTTTGACGATATCGGTAAATAACTTTATTATTAAAGTTAGTATTAGCAGAGATTGGGGAGTGACCTTCATCTGACTGGTGACTTTGTGTTTCAGAGAGTTTCCCTCTGTCTGATCTGCTGTCAGAGAGGAAGACAGGAACATCGGCTGGGTAAAACACAGACAGTCCACCCTCTAACAAACTGATTCAGTCTGATTCTTTAACAAACTGATGACATCTGTCCATCAATCTGTCTGACAGCGTCTCAGACGTCCAGCTGATCTTCATCCATCCTCTGAAAACTGGACTCTACCGGATCCGTTTCCATGAAAACGTCACCAGCAAGTTCAGTTTAGTTGTTCCACTGGTCAATGGGAGTGTGGTCAGCAAGAGGTCACTGGGTAGGTCTATCACCTGTCTGTCTGTCTGTCTGTCTGTCTGAGTATGACCTGTCTCTCTGTAACCTGTCTGTCTGTCACATACAAAACCAGAATTACTTCTTCCTGGTTGTATCCCTCCGCCACTCAGACTAGTTTCAGATTACATCTCTGTTTATCCAGAATCATGTAAAATCTTGAAATTTTGTTATAATTGCCGTGTGAAGTCTTGAGTAATGGCTAAAAAATGTTTTCTTAGGTCACTGTGACCTTTGACCTTTGACCACCAATGTCTAATCAGTTTGTCCTTGAGTCCAAGGGAATGTTTTTTACCAAATTTAAAGGGATTCCCTTGAGGCATTCTGGAGGTATTGCATTCACAAGGCCAAAATCATGTTTTGTATGGTTAATGTGACCTTGACCTTTAACCTTTGACCCCCAAAATCTAATCAGTTCATCCTTGAGTCCTAGTGAATGTTTGTGCCAAATTTGAAGAAGTTCTGTCAATGGGACGGACCAATGGATGAGACCTGATTCTCTGTGTAGCAGTGAGATTATAAATCCTTTATCAGGGAGAGAAACTGTCTAAAACCGGAGCTTATCCAGTTCAGCTGTCGTGCGTCTTTCTTTAATGTAATACTGTCTAATATATATATACATATATATAATACAAACTTGATTTTCGGAAAAAGTGACAGCCCTTGTATACACCAGTCCCCACATAACTCATTTACCTCATAATGTTTAATGCAGCCTCAGCCGAGCCATTCAATGCCCCGGGGAAAAACACGCTTCGCGTGTCTGGCCAGTGTGCGTCCCCTAACCGATCTTGGCACTTCGTTACAACATCAAGAGCAGAGCAGCCTGCTACTGTGAAGTATCTAAACATTTGGTGTTCTCCGTGCACCACTATTATACTCCCAAACTGTAGCACCTGGCACATTAAGTTCAGCTGAGCCAGTGTCCTGTTGCTGTGAGGCGCTGATAATACATCAGGTTACACCGCTGCCTTGTTAGCTGAGTTGGTTAAAATTAATTAAAGTTCAAATGTAATGTTATTGAACATCCCATTGTTAATGTTAGCTCCGTTCCTCTTCAGGTTTATTGTCTCCTGACAGTAATGTTTCTACCACCTCACTTTTTTATCTGCAGCATTACATTGTTGACCTGTTTTATTTGGTTTTTGATGGTTTTGCAGGTGAAGCCTCGGGGGCCCCTTGATCCCTTTGGGCCCCTGGGCCTGTGCTGGGTCAGCCTGGTCTTTAGTCCAGCCATGTGTCTAATGACAAGGATGCGATCTGGATTACAGGATTGTTTGAAAAATAAAAACATTTTGTTGTGAATAGGCCTTTGACAAAACGTTCATCACATCACAGATTTTGTTGATTAATTTAACATTAATGAAGAAGACCATCTGTCTGTCTCCAGGTTTCCTGGTCAGAGAGATGGTGATCAACTGTTGCCATCGGCGACGGTTGGAAAGTGACTCGGCCCCTCCGCCACATGTAAGAAGGAGGCACATGATCAATGACATCATCCTTCGTTACCGCAGCCGCTGCTCGGAACCTGCCTTCTATTCTGCCCTGTTCCGTGACCTCTGACTGTTACCATGGCAACATTATTGCTGATCTACCATTAACAGTTTTAAAGGGGGCTATTTGTAAGTTTTGCTATTGATATGTCACCGACGTTAGCATTAACAGCAGTCTACTTAACAGTCTAGAAGAACTAAGAGCTGTCTCCAGCAGTGGAAAGCAACGCCAATGTTAACTCTTATTTTACTCCTATTTCTATTTTCTTCTATTGAAGTTAGCATGCTAACTGGCTAGCGCTGGCCGGGCTGTACTGTACTGTAGCATCCGGTCTGGCCTGAACAAATAACGCTGCCCACCAGCTGCTCCCAGCAACAAACCACATTTGTTGGTGGAGAAAATGTACAAATCGCCTATTTAAAGGTGTGTGTCTAAATCAACCAATCAGAATCAACCGTTATTGCTCTCAGGTTAAAAACTTTACCTCCAAGTTTGATTTTCTGATGACGGGTGTTACTGAGTGATGATGTCACCTGTATGTCTAATAAATAGTGTGTGTTTAAACCACTGTGGTCTCTGTAAAAACCTCACATTCAACATCTACCAGCTGATTGGTCCTCTGGTGAGTGATGACATCACGTTACTGAACTTGACAAACAAAATGCTACCTTCTCCTCACCTCCTCCACGCCACTGCCTCCTCCGTTTCTTCTCCTTTCCCCCTCCTCTTTGCTTTCTCCTCTTCTTCCTTCTGGACATCTCCACCTCCTTCTTTACTTCTCCTCCTCTTTCTCTTCCTCGACCTCTGCTCCTTGATTTCTTCACCTCCTCCTTTACTTCTCTTCCTAGTCCTCTACTTCTTACTGTCTCTTCCTCCTCTTCTTGACCAGCTCCTACTTTTCTTCTTTCTCCCTTCCTCATCCACCTCCTTTTCCCCCCTCATTTATATGGCTCCTGCTTTGTTTCACTCCACCTGTCTCTCCTCTGGTTGCCGTGGTTACCACCTTGAGGTCATCCTGTTACCATGGTGATGGACAGATAAGATAATAAAACATCCTGCACATAAATCTTTTTTGTTGTGTTTGTCTTGTTATATCTAATTGATCAGTGTTTTTTTTTTTTTTTCCTTATCTGTGATCAATAACCCGTCGCTGACGTCATTCTGTTTCCTATTTGTGCGGGAAGTCGGTGAGGAGAGAAAAAACCTGCTGATCAACCAATCTGCCACTGGCCTGTCTCTCTGCGGGTCCTCTTTCCCTCCATACCTCTCTCCTCTTCACCTCCTCCTCTCCTCATTCTCCTCCTGCACCTCCTCTCCGCAGCAGCGATGCTCCCGCCAGGCCAGGCCGGCCTCGGTGCTTTGTCTGCGGGCTGGCGGTAGATCGGTAGGTCGGTGCGGGTCGCGGCTCTCAGTCATGGTGCAGAAATCCCGGAACGGCGGGGTTTTCCCGGGGGCGCAGGCCGACCAGAAGAAGCTGAAGGTCGGCTTCGTGGGTCTGGAGGCCGGAGGGACCGAGTCCAGCAGGGACGGAGCTCTGCTCATATCAGGTAAACACGAAGAGGTCGGAGGTCGTTAACGGGAGATGGCACGCGGCTGGAAAATATGTGTGTGTGTGTGTGTGTTTACAATGACGGGTTCTTACGAATATAGTAAGACAAAGATGAGTGTGTGTGTGTTTGTAACGTGTAAACGCGGTGATGGAGCCGCGGGATTAACGGGAGTAAAAACGGAGAAGGTGTTTCTGATGCAGTGAATGAATTTAATAATGTAAACATGAGAAATAGATCCGGGAATGTTCCGGGACGTTCTCAGTGTTTACTGTGGTGGATAAAAAAAAAAAAAAAAAGAAAAGGAACATTTATTCACATCCAGACCTGCAGGTTTGGACCAATGAGGCTAAAGGAGGAGATGTTACTTGTAAACGTGTCGGACAATGATTGAAGGTGATTATCTGATGGAAAATATTTATTTGGATTATATGTTGAAGCTGAAGCTCAGTACAAACCTGCAGCAGATTTTATATCTGAATTTCTGACGAGTTAATTTTAACTAATTATATTCTCGCGTTTAGATTCAAACCGACACTGAATTTTCCTGTAAACATGTTGAAATAGTATCTGTTTCCTCTGAGCTATAATGATCTTTTGTTGTCCAGAATCTATTCAAATCATCATTAGTGCTGGGATGTTTGAGTGCAGTTTTCCCTCTGGTATACAGGCTGTGTGCTCCTTTCAATATATGAAGCTGCAGGGTTTATAAAGCTGAAAACTTATCAAGAAGCATTTTTACTTAACATACTGTGATAATTGTGTCGATGCCACTTGTGTTTTTTTTTTGGTTTTTTTTACAGTAAATAAACCAAACTACAAACTCATATGTTGCATCAGAGGAGCAGAAATAAGAAATAACCTGGGGACAATAAAAGTATTTAAATCAAAATGTAAAACAGTTATTAACACTAACAGGAGCTATAAGTTGTGTAAACTCAGTCGACTCTCTGACTCTCAACATGAACTGAAATACCTTATTTTTTTTGGCCAACAGTGAGAAACCAAAGATATTCATTGTAATATTGTGTTAAAATAAGGACATTTCACATGTGAGAAGCTTCAATAAGAGAAAGTTTTTGTGCTTGTGATTTAAAAATGGCAAAAAAATGAATCATCTATGTGAATAGTTGCTCAGTAATTTGTTAATTGAGTAATCTAATGCAGTCACAGAAACAGTTAAATCTCTGTCTGTGTGCTCAGGTGGGGAGGAGGGACCTCGGCGGCAGCGCAGCAGCGTCTCCGGGGGAAAGAAACCTCCGAAACGAAACGCTCTCTACAGACGACTGCAGAACTTCCTGTACAACGTCCTAGAGAGACCTCGAGGATGGGCCTTCATCTACCACGCATACGTGTAAATACCTGTCAACTACACCTGTCTACACGCTGCAGATTAGCTGACGGTAACAGACACAGGACAGATGTTCTTATTATTACGTCCACCCTATTTATACCAATGAGGGGAGGCTAAACAACAGAAGCACCTCTCTGTGTCATGGCAGCAGCACAAACTGCAGCCTCCACAGTGACCAGATACAGCTGAGTCAGCACCTCTCCAACAGTTGCAATACAAACTGAACCAGGAGGCTTCATTACAGACCTGCTGCATCAGACTGACACAGCTTTAGCTGCTGTTCCTAATAAACTGACTGCTGAGTGTATGGAGTAATGTCCTGCAGTGAAAGACACTATATAGAATAAATACATTATTAAATTAATAAAATACCCTATTATACAATACAAAAATATTTATAATATTCATGTGTGTATTACTGTATATATGTGTAGTATAACTTTGTAAATATATAAATATAGTATATACATGAAATATATGAAAGCCAGATTTAAAAGATATAAATAAATGCAAATGAATTAAATAATATTTTTTATTCTGTCAGAAGCTCCGATAAACATCTTAATTTCTACAGGGTCAATTCTTTCTACACTGCTGGTCTCATCTACTTTTTCATATTTATCTTGTAACTTCAGATAAAAGTGGTAAAATTTTTATGTATAAAGTGTATAAAGTATAAAAGTAAGATGAAGAGTAAATGTATTTAGTTACTTTCTACAACTATAATCCTAAAGATCTGGTTTTTAAAACAACCTGAGAGTCTGAATAAAACATCAGCTCCATCCAGCAGCGACTGGTCGATATCTGCACCAACATCACGTCACGAGCAGCAAATAAAAACCCAGAGAAAATAATAATCAGTCAAACAGAAAAATAAAACTGACGTTAATAACATCAGTGACAAAGTGATAAATGATGAAATAAATGGGTCAGTGCTGCTCTCAGGTCAGTTTCCAGGAAGAGCTGAGGATCAATAACTGAAGACGGACCTGGGATCAGGTGTCGCAGTTTAAATCTTCTCCCCGGAACACAGACGTGAGATCAGTTTTCAGGCACACGGCAGAAGTATCAGTGTGTTTACTGTTAAATGTTCTGTGTGCAGGTTCCTGCTGGTGTTCTCCTGTCTGGTTCTGTCTGTGTTCTCCACCATCAAAGAGTACGAGAAGAGTTCAGAGGACGCTCTCTACATCCTGGTAAAAAAAATAACATCACACCAGCATCTTTTATCTGCAGCTCTCAGAGTGAATGACTGATCTGAGGTCAGTTGATGAACTGAATAAATTCTGTAAATGGAACTCAGGACGTTCTGGTATTTTTAGCTTCTCTGTTCCTGTGATTTGATATTTTTGATTCAGTTCATGTTTCCTCTCTGCGGGTTTGATTTAGCAGCTGATTGTAGAGCTTCAAGAATTACTGGATTGATTGGTGATTAACAGAAAAAGGGGAAAGGTGTCAAATATTTGTTGTTTCCAGCTTCTCAAATATGAAGATTTGTTTTCTCTGTCGTCGGTCACAGTAACTAAATCCTTTATTGATAGAGAAAATAATGGTTAGTTGCAGCTGTAGTTGGTTGTTAACAGTGAGTTGCTGTTGTTGTGTAACAGGAAGTGGTGACCATCGTGGTGTTCGGGGTGGAGTACATGGTGAGGATCTGGGCTGCAGGTTGTTGTTGTCGGTACAGAGGATGGAGAGGACGACTCAAATTCGCCAGAAAACCGTTCTGTGTCATAGGTGAGTCTGACGACTTTAACGACATGTTTACACTCTGACAGGTGAGTCTGATGATGGGTAAAAGCCCGAGATCCGTTCTATGGAAAAACCGTCTCATCTGCTCAGTGAGGGAAGAAATGTCTGAACTATGACACAGTGATGAACGATTTATAGATTACAGGATTATGGACTTGAATATGACTTTCCTTCATAATGGAAACCTGTAATTTTGTTTTCTGTTTGTGTCTGTTTGTGTTTATGTTCCTTATGACTGTGAAAAAAGTAAAGCTGTACCTTGAAAGTAAATAAAATAATTGTTAGGAAAGTAAGGCATGTGCAAACGAGTGCACCATTGTAAATATATGTATAAATACAAGCAGAGTCTTGTAGCAAACAGACCTGAGTAACTGTATAAGAACTCTGTGATCTGACCATCTAACATGAAACATGAAAATGTTAAGATATTCACATTGTTTTATTTTGATACAATGCTTTTGTACAATTGTTCTTTGTAACAGCTTGCAGGTGAAGTGTGTGTGTGTGTGTGTGTGTGTGTGTGTGTGTGTGTGTGTGTGTGTGTGTGTGTGTGTGTGTGTGTGTGTGTGTGTGTGTGTGTGTGTGTCCCACAGTATGGCAGGTAAAGACATCCTGCAGCTCTCTGTGTGCTCTCCAAGCAGAGTTGGCACTTTGTTTATGTTGCCATAAACAAATTGGAGCCTGTTTTCTTTGCTCAGCTCTTGGCACCGCGGGGCTTTGTAGTGATCGGGGTGGGAGTCACTGATTTTAATAGGAAGCTCTTTTTTTATTTTTTATTTAGATGAATAATAATGGGAACTGGCCTAATTCAACTCTGCAGGTGTTTGTGAGATATTTCTGTGCATACTTTCACCCATAAAGGAGAATCGGTTCCATGACGGATTCAAATAATTTGAGCCAGATTTGAAATGAGATTTGAATATAAATTATAAATTTGAATAAATTAGTCTTTATTTATTTCTGTCTTATTTTTATGCCTCCACGCCGCTGATATTGTTTTCGGGTTGTCCGTCTGTCTGTCCCATTCTCGTGGACATATCTCAGTAACGTCTTGATGGAACCTCGTCAGATTTGGCACAAGAATTCTCCAGGACTCAAGGATGAACTGATTAGATTTTGGGGGTCAAAGGTCAAAGTGTGTGACCTCACAAAACAAATATATAAAATATAGTTTTTTTTATTTTATATGGGATGTAACCTGAAACTAATCTGAGTGGCGGAGGGATACGACCACGAGGCGGTAATCCTAGCTCTCACTTATTTTCAGTCCTAAATAATTATAATCTGTAATTGTCTCGTTTGTGTTCCTAATGTGAAACTATATGTTTCCCTGAGATCTGCATCTTCTCTCTCTGTCTCTTTCAGACATCATGGTGCTGATCGCGTCCATCTCAGTCTTGGCTGCAGGGACTCAGGGCAACGTCTTTGCCACGTCTGCGATCCGGTCTCTTCGGTTCCTTCAGATCCTGAGGATGATCCGGATGGACCGGCGAGGA